>NW_015654351.1:662529-685358 GCF_001515625.1 Sinocyclocheilus rhinocerous
CAATGGCAATTCGATTGCCAAGGTGTCCGTAGAGGGCTGTTTAAAACAATTTCCAGAGAAATTCGTGCTGCTCGTGTTCCATGAATGAGGCCCCATGATTGCTAGAACTACGCTGGAAGACACTTGATGTTATAAAGACTGAAATTACAGTCAGAGTGTGGATGTTTTTGTAAATATTAAAATGGACGCACACACTTAGCTTGGGAGAAAGTCAATTTATAAATGTCAAGTGCACTTAATCCAGGTCACAGGAGCTGCTAACATTTGCACAGTGCAGAGAAGACAAAACGCCGTCACATCATTCTCTCCTGTCACTGTCTGCAGCAGTGTCCCGTGTGTCATTATGACTCTCATGCCTGTCACTTGAACAAGCAATCTGTGCTGTTGGTTCGACGGACATTACGCACCTCATTTTCGCTTGGTCTGTCTCTCTCTTTCTTCTATCTGGTCATATTTCGAGTTTTTCCAGCTCTGGCTCAGATGGTTCAACACACATTCACAAGATCACAAGTGAACTGCGGCCATTATGTCTTTACGACAGAAAAGAGAAAGAAAAGAACTTTGACCCCTCTTTAATCACAGCACCTTTGCGACATGCTGTTAGCCGCATGCTTTGTTATAGATATTCTTTTGTCTGTCTGTTTGTGCGTTTGTTTTGATCAAATGTATATATGTATTAACTAGTGAAGTTAATATGTTTCTTTCAATAGAGGCACATCCAATACTGTTCTGAAATCACTGAATTATTAAATCCAAGTCCCCCAAATACAGGTTCAGTAACAGTGTGTTCAGACTGACAGCGATTGAACTGACTGTCGGCACCAATAAATAGATAAATAAATTTTATTTGCTTATTTAAAAGCCATAATTATGAAATAAATATGATGTATTTCAGAATATTTTAATGTATATTTTATTGTTATATAGAAATATATTTATAATAAACATTTTATGTATTTATTTGAAACATTAACATACAGTATATATAATTAAATAATTATTTATAAATAATATTTCTTTATTTTATGTTTCGCATTCATTGTTGTTCTGAGAACAGTCTCTGTCAGTGTAAACGGCTCTTACCTGAGAACTTTCTTCTGTGATTTATAATAAAAATCCTATTATTTAAATGTTTGTATCTCATTACTGAAGGACAATAATTAATACAAAGCAGTGACATTCCTGTAATTGCTATTTAAACACCTGGAATACCCCAAACTTTAAATAATCTGCAGTAAAAACATCCATGAGCAGTGCTGTCTGGCTTTTCCCGGCACTGTCAGAAATCCCTTAAACTTGCAGTTAGTAAACGTGACAGAGTATCAGCGTTTGGAGAGAAAATCCATCTGCAGGTCCCTTTTGGGATTTTGTCACTTTTGATGTCATAAAAATGAGAAATTGAGCTCCTAATTCTTAGCAGTCAGATATTCAAAGGATCCTAATCCCTCATAAGCACTCTCTCTCTCTCCCGCTCCATCTCGGTCTGTTTAAGTGTGAAGTAGTCATTTTCCCTTTAAATCTTCACTTGGAAGTTGAACTAAGATATGAGTAAACTCTCCATTAACGGCCTCAGTGAGTGCCGGCTATCGACGCCCATTTAGTTTTCTCCATTGACAATCAATTCCCTCCAAACAAACAGTGTCCGGCTCTATTTCTTAGGCTCTGGAAAATGCGTTCATCTCAATCTCATCGTTACCTTGATTGGAACAGTGCCTGCTATTGAAAGCACGTTTGAGATGTGTGTGTGTGTGTGATTGCAGTCCATGATGGTAGATGCTTGTGTGAGAAATGAGCCTGATTGGATGGTTCATTTGTTCTCCTTTGTAGAGCCAAGCCGAGGCACACTACAAAGGCAGTAAACATGCCAAGAAGCTCAAAGCACAGGAGTCCACGAAAAATAAGCAGAAAAGTGCAGCCGCCCAGGACAGCGGCGCTAAGACAATCACCACCACCACCACCACTTCCTCCTGCACTGCAGTCACTGCCAGCTGCTCTGACCAACCAGGTTAATAGCTCCTTTTGTTCTTGCTCCACATCACCTGTCCCATCCTCTTTCTCCACTCCTACCCTCTCCGTGTGTGTTAACTCCCATGCTTTTCTTCCCGCCGCTCTAACCCTGACCCCTGTTTTCGCTCCATCTATGCGCTTGTGTTTGTGTGTGTGTACTGTATGTAGTCGTATTTATCCTTGTAAAAGCCCATTTAGGATGACCGGGGGCATCCGTCAAGCTCAAAAACGTGCTGGTTGCTCGTGTGCGAGGTAAGGTGCAGCCCTGCTGCGGCTGTAATCAGCCATATGCTTTATCATGCTAACAACAGATCACTTTTCCCACAGCTCTGTTTGCTTGTTTCATCATTACCTGCATATTGAGTTTCCCGCACATTATCTTTTTGTCTGTTTTTGAGTTGCTTTTAAATGTTTAATTATGGAAAGCGCATACAGAATTGGAACAGGCAGTCGGATGCGTGCTGGGATGTTATTTTCTTTTTCTTTTTTTTTCTCCCTGGCCTTTGATTCGACTGAATTAGATTTGTGTTCCATTTCAAAGAACATAATCATCTGATCTTTGCTTCACGCTGTGACCCACTCAATTTCAGGCCCTTGTGTCTGATTAAGAATCAAGACCGGGATGTACCAAGACACATGCCCTACGGGGTGCAAATCCGAGCCAGTGCATACTTTCCAAATTCGCTCGTTCTCTACCTGGAGACAGATTTGGGTGCGCCTCATTTATTAGGCAGTGGTGGTCCTCATTGATATGCAGTGTCTTTGCGCAAATCAGGCCAAATGAATGTCAGCCTGATTCACAGATGGCTTATGGGTCCTCGCTGTCACGCCGTCGTATTAGCGCGGCGTTGAGCTCGGCCCGAGACTCTGGAAGGGGGCTGCTGTTGCCGTCTCTCCCCGAACCCTGGCAACGCACAATGCAGTCAGATTTAGTTTACATGGGAAAACTTCAAGCACTAAATCATTAAAATTGCTAGCTCCAGTGCTTTACATAAGAGCCCGCTTTATGTAATATTTCAGAACTCGGTGTGTTGGATTATGTGCGCACGGTAATTGCTCTGGGGTTTTTTAAGATCCAAGAAAGGTTCCGCACTCACTGACTTTCTCAGAAAGGATAGAGCAAGGTCATTTCAACATAGCGGTCACTGCTTGATCTGCATCCAAACAACAAGTGCCAATTGTTATCACTTTGGCTCTGTTCCAAAACCTAGGGAGCTGCCTATGTAGGCTGTATTTTAGGGCATTATTGGTTTGTTCCAACGCTTTTCTTAGCTAAATTCTAAGTCAGAATTACAGTATATGCTACCAATTTGAATTGATCAAAAGTGGCAGTAAAGACATTATAAAACTTTCAGTGCTGATCTTTAGAATTTTCTATTCAACATAGAATATTGTAAAAATGTATTACTGTTTCCACAAAAATGTTAAGCAGCCCAACTGTTTTTAAAATAAATAATATTAAGAAATGTTTTTTGAGCATACTGGGAAATTACTTTTGAAGGATCATGTGACACTGATAAAATTCAGCTTTGCCATCACAGAACAAAATTAAAATTAAAAATATATTAGAAAATAGTTGTATTTCCCAATATTACAGGTTTTACTGTTTTTATTTACTGTAAATAAGTGCAGTCTTGGTGAGCATAAGAAATTTAAAAAAAAACATTAATTAAAACATTTTACCAATCCAAAACTTTTGAACTTTTGATTTATTATGAGCTATATTCAAGATATAATTATATTATATTATATTATATTATATTATATTATATTTGCATTCCCTGGGAATCAAACCTTTTGAGCTTCTGGAATGATTTACAAATATTGCTGTAACTCAATTCTAGTCAATTAAGTTTAATACCAAAAACTATTAATTAAAGTTTAATCTAATTAAAAATTGACTGTTTTACCCAATATATGTGTGTGCTGCTGTCTTTGTGTGCTTTAGATTTTTTATGAAGAGTTGCTGCCTATCTTGGGTCTTCCAAACTGGCTAAGAAAGCAGCGGCCTATGTAGGCATTGAGAAAGCTTACTAGGTTTTGAAACAGAGCCTGTATTTCTTTTAGTTTTGAAAAGCTTTCCAAATAGTTGTACTTTATCTCTGATCTGTTTTCTTATTCAGCTACACTAAGCTCTTTATGACTCACCGCAAAATAGGGATGGAACGATTACCGGTTTCACGATAAATCACGATTGAAATTTTCATACCGTTACATCCCTACCGCAAAAATATTGAGAACAAGAACAAAGAGGCATATGTCTCTACGTCTGCCTACCACGCTTTGGAAGATTTGAAATATAAACTTAAACTTGGAGAGAGAGAAAAAATGCAAAAGAGCAGCAGTTCCAGTCTAGAGGTTCAGGTTAGAGTCAGCGGGTGTAATGTCACTGTACGGGGGAACATTAGACTGTTCTGGCTGCTTTGAGTCCTCCGGGAGAGAAAAAAAAAGCACGAGCAGAGAGTGACATTCATATAAAGCAGCGGAGTATTCCCTCAGAGGCCTGTTAGAGAGTGGGTGGAGAGTACAGGCATCTGACATCAAGTGCTTTTAGGACCTCCCGCTGCATGTAACGCTATGACAAGGGGCGTAAGGGTGGTGGGCGATCCAGGGGTCACATCCTGTCACATTACAGCACGCAGGACCCGAGCAGGAGCCTGACCCGGTGTAACTCATCTGACATAGAAACTAGAGCGCTTGCATGCAGCGAAGGGCCTTGCATCAAACCCAAACACACAAATAGGTTAAGAAAAAAAAACAGACAGGAAGGAGTTAAAAAATATATAAATAAAACAATTTGTAAAGTAAAATAATAATGAATAATTATCATTATTATTATTATTATTATTATTATACAGCACGCAGGACCCGAGCAGGAGCCTGACCCGGTGTAACTCATCTGACATAGAAACTAGAGCGCTTGCATGCAGCGAAGGGCCTTGTATCAAACCCAAACACACAAATAGGTTAAGAAAAAAAAACAGACAGGAAGGAGTTAAAAAATATATAAATAAAACAATTTGTAAAGTAAAATAATAATGAATAATTATCATTATTATTATTATTATTATTATTATAACATGCTTTTAGACCCTCAAGCTTTTATTTTGGTGAAATGAAGGAAAACATTTAAAGTTATAGTTGACTATTTTTAATATACTTCTTTTTCCAAATCTAAAATTCAATTCTCAAAAGTACATGGTGCATGTAGATTATAGAGCTGAAAAATGTGTAAAAATAATTTTAAAATATTAGTGCTGTCAAATCTGCTGTAAATGTTTCTTAAATGTGTACATGTATGTATGTGTGTGTATTTATATATACATAGAACAAACGCACATATTACGTAAATGCAGACTTTTATTTTGGATGCGATTTAATCGATTTGTCAGCACTAAAAATATATTCTTATTTGAAAAGTGTTGAAATTATAATAAATAATAATAATAATTATTATTATTATTATTATTATTACTATTATTATTGTTATATGCATTCACTCAAGTCTAATTAAACCCTCAAGCTTTTATAATTTTTTTTATTTTAAAAAATCCATTAAACCTCAGAAGTACATGTAGACTATAGAGTTGAAAAATTTGTAAAAAAAAAATATATATAGTTATTCTTATTTGAAAAGTGTTAAATAATAATAACTATATTATTATTATTATTATTATATGCATTCACTCAAGTCCAATTAAACCTTCAAGCTTTTATTTTGGTGAACTGGTGTAACGCATTTGAGTTTCTGCTTATAATTGACTATTTTTAATGTTTTTCCCCCCCCCCCAAAAAAAAAAAAACCAATAAAACCTAGGAAGAACGTGCATATAGACTATAGCCTATATGTTTAATTACATCTCAGCCTTTTGTGGTTTATTAATCGCACTAATTTATAAAATCTGTTTTCTTTTCAATTAAATGTGTAGCCCTAAATTCTTTATTGACATACACTCTGTTCTTGCTTCTTCACCTAAGTCCTCTGACATAGAAACTAGAGCACTTGCCTTGCAGCAAACGGCCTTATATCAAACCCTAACCCACAATACTGGAAAAAATAGACGGGAAGGAGTTGAAAAATGTGCCAGTGAGTGCACAATACAACATGCTGAGCCCTTCACCACTAACTGTCAGATTTGCTCTTTCCTTGTTTCTTTCTCTCTCTCTCATGTTCCCAGAGAAAAGCGCAGCGCCGCTGGCTGCGCACAAAGTCCCTGCCTCCCCGCAAGCCTTTATGCCCCTTTGTGCTCCCGCTGCGCCCGCGGTGGCATTAGTGCCCAGCCCTTTCAAGACAGCACCCGCGCATGCCAGCCCACCCACTGAGCCGACAGGACACGCGGCGGCCCTGCAGAACACCTCCAAACCAGCAGCGCTGCCAACGGCCCCGTCAGAGCCCAGCGCGGAGTCCGAGGAGGAGAAAGCCAAGAAGCTCCTGTACTGTTCGCTGTGCAAAGTGGCTGTCAACTCCCTCTCACAGCTGGAGGCGCACAACACAGGTGTGGCCAACATCTGCCTCTGCATCGCAGTGTCTTTCCCACGGCTTTCTCAGCGTTATGCATTCTTCTTTATCATAAATGTTTCATAGAGTGACCCTCCGAGGCTTGGGAGTGTGGAAATGTACTTGCAGTTAAGACATAAATCAAACCCAGCGTAGCGATGTGAGGCTCATCATTGATAATGTATGAAGAACTGGAAAATGGGGTTCCCACGGTCATGGAAAACCTGGAGATATTGTGGAATTTTAAAAAGGCAATTTCTAAGCCTGGAAAAGTCATGGAAACTAATCAAATATTAAAAAGTCATGGACATTTATGTAGTCAGTATGCATTTCTTCTAGTTATGCTCAGCTTTAAAATATTTCACATGCAAGAAATTGCCTTAGAAACATTATCCAGACACACTGCAGTCAGACTAGTATTAATATATTAATTATATTTTTCATGCTTTTGACGACATTCACTATATGTCTTGATATTTGCATATTTATGTCTTTTTTTCCATCAGAAGAACTAGTATTTTAATCAAACATTCATTTTTGGTAAGTTTATTAAAAAAAGGCATGTAAAACACAATAAAAATGTAGTTAAATATTTTTTTCACTGTGAATATTAAGAAGAATTCTAGAAGAATTATGGGCATGACACTAATAAACCGCAATCATTGAATAACATTGAATCAGTCACACAACAGTCTGTAAGGCAAGGCAAGGCAAGTTTATTTATATAGCACATTTCATACACAATGGCAATTTCAAAGTGCTTTACATAAAAGGAAGTAAAATAATCATTAAAATAATAATAATAATCACAACAATAAAAACAAGGAATTTAAAAACCTACTGTTAGTAATGTGCTCTTAACACAAACAAACATTCTCAAGCTTTGTTCAACCTCTTCCCCACTAAGTGGAAAATCCTCCCAAAATACCGAACTATTCCACTACTTCACCCCCTACTTTGACCATCATAAACCAAACAAATAGAACTCAGAGGTCCTACTTTCAACTGATTAACCAACAAACTTGTCTTTCTTTGCCCACATTCTCTTTACCTTCACAGCACTTACTTTAACCTTCTGTTTAAACTTTTAAAATGATTTAAAAATTGATTTAAAATTAATTAAAACCGTTAAGAATAGAAAATGATTATACATAGAATACAGTGCAGTCAGGTCGGACATTGCACAGTGCTCATTCAATAAAAAACTGATTCACTTCAACACAAATCGAACTGATTCATGAAAATGAATCAAACCTACAGTAGCAACACTAATGCCTTTGTTGCATTTGAACTGTCATCTCTTAATATTCTCATACTCACAAAGAAGAAACACATAATTAGTCTAATGAGTCTTTAGTAAACACAGTGGCCAATAAAATGCAAATGAAACCATAATATTGATATTATACCCACAACAAAATCACAGTGTACTAGTCCATTCCACAACCTTGTAAAAGCTATAAAAATAAGCACGTCAGCGACTGACATAATTCAAATATCCAGTGTTAGTTTGCATTGAATAAACAGATTTGTTTCTGTGAAGACAGAGAAAACATTCTACTTTGTCTGTTTCATCAGGTTCAAAGCACAAAACCATGCTGGAGGCACGAAATGGAGCGGGTCCCATTAAAGCGTACCCCAGACCCGGGTCCAAACTCAAAGTTCAGGCCACACAACTGAGCAAAGGCTCAGGCTTACAGAACAAGACGTTTCATTGTGAAATCTGTGATGTCCACGTCAACTCAGAAATCCAGCTTAAGCAGGTATTCAAGTTCAGTTTGCATGCAATGATTTATTTGTCATGATCCTTATTTATGCAGTTGACAACAAACGTAACGCGTACAGTGATGAATAATGAAAGCACTATAAATAGTAATGTGATTCTGTGGCTTGATCTTACCAAATTTGCATGTTGTACTTCATGTTATGCAGTTTAGGCTTTGATAATTCGGTTCAGTGTTAAGTTTGGTCACAAATGGGTTTCAGTTGCATTACAATGGTAATGAATTTGGTTTTCTTCACAGCATATCTCCAGCAGGCGGCACAAGGACAGAGTGGCAGGCAAACCCACCAAACCCAAATACAGCCCTTACAACAAGCAGCAGCGGAGCTCCGGCTCTCTGGCAGTAATGCATTATTTATGCTCTTTATAATCAAGCGCTTTCATCAAGTGTTACTCGCATCTCAAGTGTCAGTACTGTGAGGAGTTTGTTGCACACTTTCTAGGCTGACAAATGCCTCTTTGGGATGCTAATGCTTCACAAGGGCTTAATGCTCGCTTGTCATTTTTCAAGTTCTATGCAAAATATGTTGGAAACAACTCACTGGTTGTAGAACAGTTGGCCCTTCTCTAAGCTCCACCTACCTTGCTTACTCTTGCTATCTCAGACGAGCTTCAGAATGTCACATAGGAATACATTTCTTTTCTTTTTTTTCTTCTAAGTGTTCCCTGTTCTCTGTTTGCCATATTTGTGAATTATTTATAGAAATCCCATTTGAAACTATCCAAACTATCCATAGACTTGCACTAGAAAAGACTTGTAATATTTTAATACTTTACACAAGACAACAACAACAACAATTATTATTATTATTGTTGTTATTATTATTATTGTTATTGTTTTTATCAGCAAAGTATTAAAATATGTAAAAGTATAATGATGATTATTAATAGTAATAATTAGAATAACATTAATAAAAATATTTTGTAAAGAATTAACATGTTCATTATAACACTAATATCAATAATAACAATAATTCATATTTGTTGAGTATTGAACTATTAATGATGATGATGATGATTAACAATAAAGTATTAAAATATTTACTATTATACTTCTATTACAAAAATACTATTTATTAAAGTAATAATAATAATGTTATTAATAATAATTGCAATTTTTATTGTTGTTGTTATAGTAAATAAAAATAATTGTATTTATAGTTATAATATTGATTATTATTATTATTATATTGTCTAATTATATTATTATTAGTAGTAAACTATTAAAATATGTATAAATAATAATAATTATTATTATTATTATTATTGTTGTTGTTGTTGTTGTTTCTATCAGCAAAGTATTAAACCTGGTAAAATTATGATGATTATTAATAGTAACAATTATAATAAAATTAATAAAAATATGTTTAAAGTATTCAAATTTTAATTATAACACTAATATCAACAATAACAATAATTCATATTTGTTGAGTATTGAACTATTAATTATGATGATGATGATTAAAAATAAAGTATTTAAATATTTACTATTATACTTATATTACAAAAATACTATTTATTAACGTAATAATAAAAAGTATTAAACCTGGTGAAATTATGATGATTATTAATAGTAATAATTATAATAAAATTAATAAAAAATGTTTAAAGTATACAAATGTTAATTATAACACTAATATCAGTAATAACAATAATTCATATTTGCCGAGTATTGAACTATTAATAATGATGATGATGATGATTAACAGTAAAGTATTAAAATATTTACTATTATACTTCTATTACTAAAATACTATTTATTAAAGTAATAGTAATAATGTTATTAATAATTGCAATTTTTGTTGTTGTTGTTGTTATTATTATAGTAAATAAAAATAATTGTATTTATAGATATAATATTTATTATTATTATTATGTTGTCTAATTATATTATTATTATCAGTAAACTATTAAAATATGTATAATGATAATAATAATAATTATTATTATTATTATAGTAACAATAATAAAATAATCATTATAATTTGTAAAGTATTAAACTAATGTTATTATTATTTTCACAAATCTGTAATATATATTATAAAATAGATTCACTCAGTCTCAGTATTTAATTACATCTCAGGCTTTTGTGGTTTATTATTCGCTCTAGGCCATAAAATCAATTTCCTTTCGATTAATTGTGCAGCCCTAATTTGGTTATTGACATAGACACTGTTCTTCCTCCTCTGCCAAAGTCATTCAGTGTTTTTTCTCTTTCCTCCAGGCCAAACTCGCCCTGCAGAACGACTTGGTGAAGCCTATTTCACCGGCTTTCCTCTCCACACCCTTCTGCCCCACCACAGTCCCGTCCATCTCCCTCCACGCTCGTCCCAACACCTCCATCTTTCAGACAGCCTCGCTTCCGCACTCCTTTCTCCGCGCCGCTCCGGGACCGATCCGACCCACCACGGGCTCCATCTTGTTTGCGCCTTACTGAACGAGTGGCCACATCGGAGCAGACGTTTCTCCAACTATGCCACGCTACGGCTGTATGCTTGAAACAATGGTGTATTTATTCAAACTTTATCCTCACAAAACCCAGGAAGGATGTCGTCTTTGTGAGGGCTTTTGCATTTGAAACACTAAAAATAAACAAGAAAAAGTGTTGAACTGCTTCCTGAAAGACTTGAATTATCATGGTCTTCCTTTTCAACTCAACCAACCAACCAACCAACTCCAGACAAGCACATGTCTTGAGGCGCTGTCAGAAACGATCCCAAATCTTACTGTAGGACAGTACGTGTTCAGTCAACGGCTTGATGTTGTCAGGGAGCCTGTGATGCAGTTTTTGGCCTGTGTGCTGTCTTGTATCGTGTAGTCAATAAGCTCAATCACCAGTACTTCAGTGGCGCCCGCTCTTTCCGTTTTAACAGGAAACACAGCATTTCTCTTCTCCACATGTGTTCGGGTTCCTCTTTTCAGCATAAAAATCAGACACATATTTTGTGTATTAGGAAAACCGTGGGCCTTTCATCTCTCTGTGATATCCTTATTTGTCACGAGACTGTACTCATCTGCAGCTCTCTGATGATGCAATAATGTACAGAATCAGATCATTCAATATTGATATTCTCCATAGTGTATTTAATGTTTACCTAAAAGGCTGCAATACTAGTTGTGTTTTATGAGCTGAAGGAGGCACTAAGAGAACTAGGTACGATATTTGGTACATTATTTTTAGAGATCAAGAGAGAACAATTTCAACTCACTGAGAATTCTTTATTTGGCTGCGGAATTTCATCGTCCATAGTATAAATGTATGTATGTATGAGAGTCTGTACATAAAGATACTACGTTTTCAATAAAATAATATATTTAAATGATTTCTTTATGAATTTATACTGTATATTACTTTTCACGAATCGTTATTGGTCATTATTAAGTGTTTAGTGAATTGATAAATCATCTTCATATTTATTTTCAGATGCTTTTTTAATTATTGTTTCTGCTGTAATGTTTTCTTTGAGTTCATTTATTTGTGCAGGAGATTTCTTTGATGAATTTTTATTAAAACCAGTTCAGCGTTGTGTAATTTGATTATTAAATTGAATGTGTTTCCCCCCCATAGTCCTTAGTCTGTTCATGTGCATTCATCTCCTTGATGAATGATTCATTCGAATCTTGTTTGCTAATATAAATAACTAGATCATATCTCAGTTCTCTGTTTGCACAATACGATTAATGGAAATGATGTAGTCAACTTGATTCCCCACATTCTTGATTTAAAAAAATATATATATGCAATTATATTCAATTATTTATGTATTTTTTATTTGTCAAGGATGTGATTAGTCAACGTGGGCTTCAAAAGTCTGCGACCACTTGTGAAAATGTTTAGCTTTTTATTAATAATTTTCAACTTTTTTTTCATTACAAATTATTTTAACATAACAATTTGAGTGCAAAAATTGTCCATGAACTTCATACAGTCTTAGTATTTGCTCCAATGATATATATGTCACAAATTGAATTACTTGATTAGCAACCTAGTATTAGTGTATCTTAAATATTTTCCATTTTATATCAAAACATTATTATTTGAATTTCAATGTATTATTATTATGTTTTGCCTACAGTTATTAAAATGGTTTCAGACTTTTGCACCCCAGTGTACATACTGTATATATTGTGATAATATTTGTGTTGTAAATGCCAAGCACAATGTGTCATCACTATTTATTTGTTTGACATTTTGATTCACCGCCTCACTGTTTCTCCCATATTGTGACTTCATTTGTCATGATAATTTGTCTGTGATTATGTATGCAATGACAACTGCAATAAGACACCGATCAGGACGTCTGGCCGGTGATTGCTGATATAATGGGACTGCCCTTCACCTCTGCTTTTCATTAGGATTGTGATAGTAATACTGGCTGACAGATGTCCAGCTCTCAGTGAGAGCAGCTTAGAGACGCACAATCCTTTCTGACATACTCCCTTCAAACACTGGACGGTGGTTGACCTGAACCAATGTCACGCTCGGCATTAATAAAATGATGCTGCTACATTCCATGTACAGTACTTTTAGAATGGTAAGTCGGAGGTTATATTCCAGCATGGCTAAAAGAAAACCAGTCTCAGTTGACCAGGGGAAGAAATTAAAGGGTTAGTTCACCCAAAAATGAAAATTCTGTCATTAATTACTCACCCTCGTGTTGTTCCAAACCCGTAAGACCTCCGTTCATCTTTGGAACACAATTTAAGATATTTTTGATGAAATCTGAGGGCTCTCTGACCCTCCCATAGACAGCAAGGTAACTACCACGTTCAAGGTCCAGAAAAGTACCAAGATTATCGACAAAGTAGTCCGTGTGACATCAGTGGTTCAACTGTAAAGTTACGAAGCTACGTAAAAAACACCTCAGTTTTATTCAGAGGCCCAAAAAAAAAAAAAAAAAAAGTGCAATTTGGTGCAGTTGCTGATGTTTTTATGGCCGAAAAGATGATATTTTTTTTGCGCAAAGAAAACAAAAATAACGACTTTAAAAAAAAAACAATTTGCAATTTGGTGCAGTTGCTGATGTTTTTATGGCCGAAAAGATGATACTTTTTTTGCGCAAAGAAAACAAAAATAACGACTTTATAGCGCCACCACACGCTCGCGTCATGGTACTGTCGTGAACGCGCGTTTGTGTTCTGAAGATGAACGAAGGTCTTACGGGTTTGGAACAACACAAGGACGAGTAGTTAATGACAGAATTTTCATTTTTTTGAGTGAACTAACCCTTTAACCAGTGCTCAGGGCATAAATGTCACAGAAAGTGGGAAAAAAATAATTTCAAAATACTTTTCTCTGTTTTATTAACATTCTGCATGTTTGATTATATTCTGTTGTAGGCATATCTGTTATGATTTTGATGCTTCAGCACTGTAGTCACCTGTAGCTGTCAGATTCACCGTCACAGAGGTGAGTATTGTTGAATATGGAGCTGTGAAGTTCCTAAAACTAAAATCAGCTCTGAAGAGCCAGAACTTGAATAGTACTTATATAAATAAAAATCTACCAGTAAAGATCTGTGTAGTCTAATAGAGACAAGCTAATTTTAAGTAGTGTATGAAATCGAATTCATTGTGAATTATTTACTGCTGCTTGGACCCGTAAAGCCTGACTTAAGAAATAATAGTCAGGATTTTTTTAATGGAACAGTTTATCGAACTAAAATATTACAAGAGGAAAAAAATAATTTTACATTTTTGTTGAGTGTCGTATTTGATACATCAGGCTTTTTATGGCTTATATAGTATGATATACATTCGAGGAGCAAAACTAAAAAAATATATATATATGTGCAATTTGGTGCAGTTGCTGATGTTTTTATGGCCGAAAAGATGATATTCTGATAGCTTTTAAATGAGATTTTATAGCAGACTACTTACATAAAATACATATAAATATCCGTTTTATATCTCCCAATAATGTTTTGGTAAGATGCTATTTAAATGTTTAGTTTTATGATCAAAGCTCTGTAGTTTTTATTTTGGATACATAATGCAATACAATAAAATGATGATTGAGTGATGTACAACTAAACCTTCCTCAAAAGCATCATATTTGATACATTTCAACAAGATTTTAAAATGAAAAATGTAAGGATAGTGAAGTAAACCAGTTACATCAGCCCAGTGTTCATCTTGAAATATTATTGAGACTCGAGTATAAATCAGCTGTAGAGATCTTAACATGGAGACAACATTGAGCCATGGAGACCGAATCTGCAACAAGTGCAGTTTTGTCACCCAGCTCAAATGAAAGGGCAGCTAATCCTCACTGTTTACTCAGCATTTCAATAAGAACTGAAATCATTGGTCTTCGACAGGATCCGGCGAGGGAAGAATTACTCGCCATCTCCTGTGGCCCTCTTTGGCATATTTGGAAAATGTTATTACTCAGTGGTTGATCGTTCTTAGATCAGGAGGTAATTTATTGCATTTAAATATCATTTTTGTATCAAATGTTTCTTTTAAAATCCTTTAAGATGCAAAAATGAGTCAATTACTGACATATAGGAAGCATACAAAGCTATAAAATTACTTTGGATGAATCATTTGTTCTTTAGAGAATCTTATGGGAAATATTTGGGTTCAAAATATTTGAAATCTTTAACCTTTAATTGCAAACATGTACTGTAAAAAAGGTCAAAAGTAACCTGTAACTGTAAAATTTACAGTTAAACACAGTATATTTCATTAATCAGAAAGACACCTGATCAAAGTTCATCATAAGTAGTTTTTTTTTACACGCTGAGATAAATACTAAAATATGCCATTAACGTTCACGGTGTCATACTCAAAAATACAAAATGCCATCATGGAAACATAACACTTAAACAACGCAGTAAACATTATTTTAACTGTAGAATGTAACAAAACCCTTATTTACATAACTGAAAAGAAAAAAATTATAATAAGAAGAAACAGTGAAAAATCCATCAAATGTGAGCTGTCACACAGGACAGATGATGTTCTTTTTTACTTTCAAAAACTACATTTAACAGTCTTTTACTGTAAAATTACTCTGAAATGTATTATTAGCTCTATTATAGTTTTTAATTGTAAAGAGTAAGGCAATACCATTGACCAATGAACAGGTTTTTACTGCAGCAATTTTATACTGTCTTTTACAGTCAAAATCACAATCATTTTAGATTGTATATTGAGTATTATTATATTGTGTTGGTATCAAAGCAATTGTGAACACATGTTGATACGCTTGTGAGAGTGCTGAAGGATTTTTCTCAGGAAAGTCATCTGTGGCCCTGTCCCAAATGGCACCCTACACCCTCACGGTCTTCCTCACTTTAAAGAGTCCACATTTTGTGACATAATGCCGCTATTATAATAACTTATTGCATAAGCTCATTTCATACTAACAGTTCCTCTCTGCTATGCCTACACAACTTGAAATTGCTTGTATTCAGCTTTTCTCTGACAAGCACTCTCGAAATCCTTGTGTGCCAAAATGTTAACTAACTAAAGTACACTGACTATAGGGCTGTTAGTGTAAATCAAGCTCACTGTCACTTACTGCAGTAAGACACTTTAACATTTTCACAAGGGCTCTTTACTAATAAACATCAGTCAGCTCTGCTTCAGATCACAGCATAAATATGCTTCACAGCAATAAAGCTTAACAATGTATTAAAAGATAACAATGTATTTTGTTGAGGGTCTCATGTGAATCAAGTTTTCCAACGTTACAAACCAGCTAGTATTCCAGTATTGACCATTTCCGTACCTTTTACCACAGCTATATGCTGAGTTAATATACATTCCCTATATAAATCAACAGTCATCTCTCATGTGGCAAAATAAATGACTGCATTGGATTCTCAAAACAGCTTGCTTCTTGTCATTAGGTCTTTAATGTAATTAATTTTACTTTGCAAGACTGATCAATACTAGTTTTTCTACATAAAATGACCTATAATCCAGTGCCAACCTACAAAGTTACATTACATTTCTTCTGAAAGTCCCAACACACCATCTATTTACAAGGATGAATTGATTTCATTCAGACTTGTTTGTGAATTTCCCATTTATTTTTGTAAATTAGATTTGTAAGATAAATTGGAATCTCGTGAGACTGCTGAAAACTGCAGAAACTTTGTCTATAGTCATAAAGGCTTTAGTTTACATCAGGGGTGCCCAAACTCAGTCCTGGAGGGCCGGTGTCCTGCAGAGTTTAGCTCCAACCCTAATCAAACACACCTGAAGCAGCTAATCAAGGTCTTACTAGGCATACTAGAAACTTCCAGGCAGGTGTGTTGAGGCAAGCTGGAGCTAAACTCTGCAGGACACCGGCCCTCCAGGACCGAGTTTGGGCACCCCTGTGTTACATTCTACATTAATAGATAACAGTGTTGTAAACAAATGACTTGCCGTCTGCATACACAACAAAGATCAATTTTAAGGTGAGTCAGTTCTTGGCAATCATCTCGTTAACAACCAATGGTAGAGATTTTACACTCCAGTTTAGTGCCAATCTAGCTTCTTAATTGGGGCAAGACTGAAACATTAAATAGAAATAGAATTTATTACAAACAGGCAGACAGCTATAAAAATGAGATTCGTTCTTTTAACTGGGCGGGATTTTTCCCCAAAAAGTGCGTTTGGCTCATTTACCTGAACATTTACCTTTGGCTCACTTACATTTACATGTAAGGCGGGGCTTCCACTTCTATCAAAACGTCTCAAAACTGGGATTGAACTAGAATGCGTTACTACAGCCGCCATAATTAGTGTGATGATTTATCTCTCTCTATTAATTTACTAATGGACCGTCTCCGTCCTACTGTCTCTTATAGCTAAAAAAAACATCTACCCAGAACATGTACCATGAGCTTAAATCCATGTATGGACATTGCATTCTCGCATCGCAGTTATGTAATTAATTAATTTTCTTTGCTATTAGCATGTTAATTCACAACTGACTGAAAATACACTAAAATGTGCTGTTGATGGGGCGATGACTGAGCCACATAATTGCTATTAATTATGGCCATTTGGAGTCGCCAGGATCCTGCAACAGACATAGGCTCCAGTGCGCCCTCTGTTGACTGCATTTAGTCTGCTGTTATTTGGATGAGTGCTTCAAACTACCTTCAAACTTTACTGAGAAACGTACAATAGGCTACTTCACGAGATAGATAGATAGATAGATAGATAGATAGTACGGTAACCTAAATGCAAAGTTATTTTGTACAAAATATTTTGCTTTAAAAATGTTTGTATTTACATTTATGTCTTTGCAATCATGATACAGTGATTTATTTTAGTGTATAAAGACTAAATTCTCTGTATTCCTAAAGTTTTTTGAAGATAGGACCTTGAAAATAGATAGGGCCTTTTAAAATAAAAATGAATGATACAAAAGTACCAGCACATCATGCATCCAAAAGAAGACGAGATCCAAATTAGCTGATGCCTGAGGAAAACAGGAACAGCACTAATAGCGGCTGGACACACTGTCCTTGCGATGTGAGTTCCAGTAGAAACCCCTGTGTGGGCAACACAGATGCCCTGCCAGTCTGCTCTTGTCAAACTGTACGCAGGGGTGACAGGCAGTAATTACATATCAGCACAAATACTGTGCACTGCCATGAGAACAATACGCTGAGCTGGCTGTATCTTTGCATCTGCTCGCTCATTACCGCAGTAAAGCTCATTGTGTAATCCAGCGGCAACCGTCTCACTGTAGTGACTGCATATCATTTCCACCGCCATTCCATTCAGCCCAACAGCTTTATTTAACTAACAACTTTATCTCGCCAAATCATTGAAATTCAAGCCAACAAAGTGTATTTATCAAATGCACCAGTGGCCAAACAACCTGTTCAAAGTTTTGAGACAAAGGTGATTTCTAAAATAGAACTGTTCAGTCATGACGGAAATGTGTAGGTTGACCTGAAACATTTCCTATCCCAACTGAAGAGTCAAATATGTCCAGGCGTGACATATTCCCAAAGATTTATATCTATGTAGCTTGTTTGTGGTAATGATGAAAAGAAAGATCTCTTTAGAACAGCAGTGACCATTTTAAATGAGCCTATATATAAAAAGAGACTGGACTGAAAATTATCCTTTTATTGAAATGGCGCTCTGCTGTGCAAAGAGACATTTCGAAACATAGATTCACAGTGTAGCTACTTTAGCTTTTGCCGCACAGACCTTTTATGTTCTACAGGCTAAATGTGTCATATTTATCCATGATAGTCAATGCAGCTTTCACTGGGAGGGGCTTTTTTGAAGTTATTAATAAATAAAAACGGATGAATGATAAATTAAAAAGCAGGATGTGTTTGATGTTAAAAAGTACTAATAAAAGTGCAATAAGCTACGAAAGAGAACTGAATGTGTTACTGACAGATGCTTTCTGCGTGTGCACTCCGAGTGGAACACGGACAAGCGGTCAAATGCACGCAACCAGTCTCAGTGACGTCACAATTATGCAAGTTGTAAATAGGCTTGTTTAAGATGCATAGGCGCTGTCCAGACCTTTTGGCGTATAACATCAAAGTACCGCAAGAGTGTTAGAAGAGCAGACGACTCTTTATGCTTTTGAATTGTTCTCGCGATACTTTGATGTCATGTTGATGTTGTGTTAGTCGCGCTCTCACAGACCGTCAAAGGTTTCGGTTTACAATGTGAAATCTGTTGATTTCTTGAACGCAATGGTCAATCAAAGACGTTTCGGTTAGAATCACTAAACGCTCAACAAGCAGTTTATATATATATATATATATATATATATATAAATAAATAAATCCAGTACTGAGTTCTATGTGAGTTCTAAATTGAGGTCCCCATGGGTAAACAAACTGATAAATCATACAGAATTAGTTTTTTTTTTGGAAAATGTAAAAATGCAGAATGTTTTCTGTAAGGGGTAGGTTTAGGTGTAGGGTGAAAGAAAATACGGTTTCTACAGTAAAAAAACAAAAACAAAAAAACATTACGCCTATGGAGAGTCCCCACAAGGATAGCAAACCAGTGTGTGTGTGTGCACCTGTTTTTCTATTCTGTTCCTGACTCCTGGGGTAGACGAAGCTGGAAATGATTCATTGACACAAGGGACAAGCCAGAGCAGTTTCCAGTAGTGACTCAATGAGCAAACAGAGACATCTAGTGGCATCTTCCTACGCCTTTTAAAACCTCGATAATTAGGCTACTCTGAGCTAATATTATTACCATAGCAACTGAATCTATCCATGCTCTTCTATTTTTGGAACCCACACAACATAGGATGTGAGCCCGCTTATCTTCATTTCCCTTTCATGCATCTTAAAAGGAATTTAGATGAGTCTGTCATCAGTTAAAGCATGATATTTCTATCATATGCATTAGTTTGTATATTAAGTTTATTATTAAAATTATGGGAGTGACACTGTAGTGCTCAATGCAAATTAGCACGTTTCCCATATACACTACAAAATAATTTACAAATGCCTCTTACATTACTGTTTATAATCCACAACATCATGTTTTCATCTTGAGCCAAAATTGTTGAGAAGTACAAGTGCCAATTCTGTTTTATAATAGCACTTAGCAGAGGTTTTTCGACTGCTTGTCAGTGTTCCACTAACTGATTGTCAGTTATACTATAGGTAGATGATAGAGGGTAATGAACAGCATGCAGTTGTGATTGAGGGGAAACTCAATGAGACTAATAGCAGTCTACATAGTTGTATTGTAATATGTATACTCTTTTTGTTTTATTTAATTGTATTCACAGATATGGCGAACAATATAAAGTAGTTTGTATTATTATTACTCAAAGAAAAAAAAATGCCAATGAGCATTTTTTATGCCCTAAGATTAGCAAGTACTTTAACGGCATTTAAGTCAGCACAGTCAGCCAGTACAGTATATGTGTGGAGTGGCAGTATAACAATATACCAACACCAAAATTGAATTGAGCAGAAAGTAAAAAAAGAAACATAAATATGCATAAATGTAGGCTTGTATAAAAACTATGTATTGTAGGAAAGAATGGGGTTTAAACTTTGCAGTGAATGTTAGTTGGTTTATTTGAAATGTCAATATATTTCATACTTCAAAACAGATACAGATAGTATTGGTCGCAGAAAAGATATGAAATATGTCCACTTTTATTGCCAATGCAAAAGATACAGTTCTTTAAATACATGTTATGCAATATCTTTGGAACTTTTGTGACATTTATAAATATGCTTGTCTTGTAATTTAAGGAGATGGACTTCAGTAGTATGATCCTCTCAATATTAGACACTATTAAACCATCTTTTACAATTTGAAGCCATCACATACAGATTTCTGTCATTTATTAAACAGAATGTAATGTTCTAAAGTGAGACAACAAAACAACAGCAACCACGAAACGCCACAGATTCCTTTATCAACTCTATTTCTAATACTAGCTCATTTGTGTAATGTCAGTAACCAGTATTGCAAAGAAAATTTGTTGGGTTTAAGCTAAAGAAGCCAGATGATGGAGTATGACCTTCCAGAGTCTGCATGCCAAATAATATATTCACCAACAAATATGTGCAAAACCAAAATCTAACTTACTTTGACTAGAGACTGATACTCTTCAAGAGTCTGATACACTTTAAGAGAACACTCTTAATTTTATGGATTTCTCTCTTTCTTTCTTTCTTTCTTTCTTTAGTGCTACTGTTGTATTTAAATATTTATTTGTCTAACATATCTGTTTCAACATTTTGTAACTTTCAATTGATTTCTTAAAATAAAATATGTTCAGTTTGAAACATTTTGATAAGAGGAGGAAAAAACAAAAACAAGAAACATCCAGACGATGTTTTAATATATTGACAGTTTTCCTATGGCAAAAATGACAACATTGCTCCAACCAGAAATTCACTTCATGTTCATGTTCTCTTCAAATTCATGTTCACTTACTGTTCGGATATTTTTGCATGGCCCATTTGATGTCGGCGTTCCTCTCAATCACTGTACAAATATTAATTTCATTTATTTAAAAAATGCACTGTGTGTTTAAAGAAACTCTAGACCCCGCCCATTACAGTGTGAGACACGCCTTACGCCGTCATGTGGGAGGGGCTATATGAACAGGACCAGCCCCTTTCTAACAAAACACAACGCCGAGTCTCTTCTCGGTATCAAAGGCGATTATAAATAACATAGATCGACTCCGGGGCCCAATACGGAGAAAGGTAATTTTATTTTTCATATAATCCATGAATGTGATTAAGGATGCTGTGAGGTTCTGAGCGAAAGCACATGGATCATGCATTCGCGTCTTTAGCAGGGCTAACAATCACAGCGTTATTAACGACGTTCATCTAAGGTAAGTTAGTCAGGGATTGTCCTTGTATTCAACCCCAAAACGCACCGCATTCATGTTAGTCATGCATTAACCTCCATAGTATGAAATATAGGTCATTGCATGCGGATCTGCGGCTCGCGCGTGCCAGCAGCCATGCACGCTGCCAGAAAATATGGTTCATGCTCATGTGAAATGAATGCCAAATTGCATTTAAATATGTATTTTCCCATGACACCCCAGCCTTGTAAGTTGTCGTTAGTAGGGGGATTGTTTCACTGCGCAGATGACCTGTAATCATAATAATATGTAGGCCATATAGGTGGATCCCGTCTTTGTCTCGCGCCTGAGCACCAGAGCACGAGCGACTCATTCCTGCAACTCTCAGCCAGCTGTTGGTTTGAGGCCAGACACTGATTCCCAGGACTAGCCAACTGTTGTCTTTATGTGTCCAGAAATGAGTCCCAAAAACCACAGTATGAATTTGAATGCTTAAACTGCCCAAGTTTATGTTTATAGAGCTGCACTGACATGCACAAATAGAGTGAATCTCATAAGAGCTGTCAAGAACATGTCCAAGTCCTATCTCTTCATTTAATTAAAGGAATTGAATACGACAATTATGCTTTGCTTAAATAAAATAGTTTGTTAGAAAATCCTCTGATTCTCATTACTGTAATCCAAAATCAGCCCAATCATGATATTGTTCTACCTTTCATTTATGCTTATCTAAATTAAAGCATTGCTTCATAGTATTGGTTGTCCTGAATGCAGCACTATAACTGACTAATACAGTAAAGAGAATCTTGTGACTGACTATTACAGTCATGAGAAAGAATGTGAAATGCTTTGTGGATTTTGATGGGAAAATAAGCCTATTCATCATGAAATTGGCATAATGCAAAGAAATGGACCAGTGGTTTTGTTGTGAAATACGATGTTTAGATTTTTGTTTTAGAGTTGTGACATTTTCATGACAACTTGCTTAACTATCATAATCTTAATGCAAAGAAAATGTCAGTCTCTCTTTAATGATTTAAAGTATTCACAGCCCTCTACGAACACCTTGGCAATTGAATCGCCATTGGCTAGTAAATTTTTTTTGTTTACTCGCCAGACTGATAAATATATACATACATATATACACACACATACACATACATGCACACACACACACACACACACATATACACATATACATACACCCATACACACACACACATATACATACACACAAACATATACACACACACATA
>NW_015654351.1:687362-697618 GCF_001515625.1 Sinocyclocheilus rhinocerous
AAATATATATATATATATATATATATATATATATTTGTTTGTTTGTGAAATGGCACAGTTTTATAAATATCTGAAAGTACACTCTTAACATCAGTCAGTCAAGCATTATAATATGATAATCAATGTTATTTAATGATAGAGCTTTTGTAATTAGAATTGAAACTTGATAACCATGTATGAATGCATATTAGTCATTTTAACTGAACTTCGGACTGGTGGTGGTGCTTTTTTGGTCATTCAGTGTTTCTGTAAATAAATTGGGAAAAAACTAACAATAATAATGATACGAATTCTACTAATAAGAACAATATACAACGCACCAAGGATTACTGAGCTACTGGATTCATGAATATTAATCAGGCTGTGTGCGTTCGCTCGAACTGATTTGCTGAAATCAAAACAGGGACGATAATAGGTGAGCACCAGCCAATGAGATTGCCGTTTGCGCATTAGTTCCACCCACTACCGGAGAAAGCGGTAGTTCTTAAAAGTGGAAGAATTCCAAAGGAACTCCGTTATTTTGACAGCAAAATACAACAAAGAATATCGTTTACATGTAGCGCGCATAGGTAGCGCGTCAATTCTCTCTCTCCCTCTCTCTCTGCGTGTGTGTGAAACAAAGCGACGGCGAGTTGTGCGCCTTCACACTAGAGTTTACGGTACGTTGTGAGTTGCGCATCCATTGAGATGAACTGAAAAACAGCACAGATCGCTTGGCGGAGAGTGAAATTCTGATGCGCTCAGTCAGAGAGTGTTCGGCGAGTGAAAATATATCTGAGCTAAACTTATACTTAGCCTCCAACTCAGACACTGGCGAGTAAAATCTGAGAATTTATTAGCAATTGGCTAATATTAGACATCATTTAGTCGCCAGAGTGAAGATTTAGTCGCATATGCGAGTGATTTACTCGCAATGTAGAGGGTTGATTCATCCAGCACGATTGTTTTTTGTGATGTTTTTTTTTTCCATTGCTTCACATTAACGAAAAAAAAATACTGCATAGAGAAACATCCAGATGCATTTTGGCTATGAAAATCTGAGGGAAAGTTGTCATGAAAATCTTTTACAATCCTTAATAGACCTAAAAGTCATCATTTTTGTGCTTTCTCTTTTGGATTGAATTATTTGTTATTCTTTTAGTGTTACAGTAACTCAATTAATTCATTGTAAATGCAAAATATGCCACCTCTTTCATATTGAAGCTGAAGTTGGTGTTGAAATCAGTTTTGCTTATGCAGTGACCGTGCAGAATGATTATTACGTCCTAGAACCATTTGGAGAGATTTGCACAAACATGGGCATTGGCAGGCATTTGCATTGGGTTTGGTCAGTGGGTTGCATGGTTCTTTGCTCAGCAGTGCAATGTAATACTTCTAAAGGCCTTTTTTGTTGTTGTTGCTACCACTCATTTCTGGCTTGCAGACACATCTGCAATCCTTGTAATCGCTGCTGAGCTGTCCTTTTCTAAATGATGTGGTGCTTTTCCGTGCATCAGCTTATGTTAAAATGAGTTTGCCAAGCCATGTTTCCTTTGCAATCCTCCCTAAATCTTTTATTGCCAATTTGCCATTAAAGAGGTTGCTGATAATCTTTTTTTTTTTTTTTGATGGACATTTAGTTGGTATGACTTTTACTAGCAATTGATTGTTGCTGGTTGATTATTGGATGCTTACATGACCACTTCCATTCTCAGCAGTATATGAAGAGTTTTTTTTACCACTCAAATTAATTCTGATGTATTCAGATTGGTCAAACTGTGATTGCTATAAGCTGGATGCCAGAATTCAAATCACCAAGTAGATTTTTCTTTTTCATTCTCTCTCACTATCTGTAACTCTTCCACACGTCCTGTTTTTCCCTTTCTCCTCCTCCTCTTCTCGCTTTGCTCCTCTCTTGCATCTCTTTCTGCCTCTTTGCAGATCATGGACCAGGAGGGAATCGCATGAGATGGAATGTACTTGATGTGCTGCATCACTGTTGAAGGTGAGCGAGACTGTCAGCTTTTTGAAATCTAGATCAGCCTGCATTTGAGGACTCTATGTAGGTGAATCATGCTGTGAACGGTCCAGTGTTGCCTAATCATAGTGATTTAACCTAGTTTTCGGCTTGTTTTGCCAGTTTGTCTGTTTTTGTATCATTCTGGTATTTCTGGCATGGTGAATGTTGCTCTGTTAAGGGTTTTGTTGGAAGCCTCTTTTGTTTAAAATTGCGCTTGTGTGTTTATTATAAAAATGAACAGGAATGCAGTGTGTGACTTGGCATTAAAGGAATAGTCCACTCAGTTGAAGCTCTGTCATTAGTTACTCACTCAAATGTTGTTCCAAACCAGTATGACTTTGTTCTGTAGAACATAAAATAAGATATTTTAGGAATTGTCTCCATTTTGGTTGCAATTGACTTCCATTTTATGAACAAAAACCGCCTGGTTGCCAACATTCTTCAAAATAGCTTTCGTGTTCTGCAGAAGAAAGTAAGTGATACAGGTCTGAAACAACATGAGGTTGAGTAAACCATGACAAGTCACAACAGGTTTGATGTTCTGTGAATAATGACTTCAGTTTTGGTTGGTTGGTTCCTCATGCAAAGCTGTTGTATTTTCTGTTTTTGTTATAGAGTTATCATCAGTGGTCCATATTTTAGGGTAAACTATTCCTTTAATTTACATAAAAGCAGTTTTTGTGTTTAAAATCTGCCGAAGAACTGCATGTTACATCTGCCTGGAGAATATCTATTGAACTGTAGTTTTATTCAATCTGTGGGACATTTTGGGGCTATAATCATGAAAATAAGACGTGACTTGTGGCCAAGTATGGTGACCCATACTCAGAATTAGTGCTCTGCATTTATCCCATCCAAAATGCAGGTATTTTCTTAAATCTTAAAGGGATAATTCAGCCAAAGATTAAAATTCTGCCATTTACTCCCCCTCAAGTAATTTTCTGCTGAACACAAAAGAATTTAAATTTTTTGGGAGAATCCATCTTTCAATGTGTTCTTAACACGATACTATGTTGTCAACTTCTTGCAGCTGCATAAGTAGAGAATAATCTCATTCCAAGATGGAGGCAACCAAAATACTGCCTGTGCTGAAGAAGAAGCTGGCCTTTCTGTCAGGTAAATTCCAGTAATACAAAGTGTTTTGCGATTTGATGCTAACTTAAGTGTTGAATTCATGATTTTAATGAAGTGCAGCAAAAAAAAAAAAGTTGTGTCTCATAGCTAGGGCTGCACAATTAATCGAATTTCTAATCGCGATTACAATTATGGATGCCACAATTACGTAATCGTTCAAAGCGGCAATTAATCGTTCAAAGTCCACTTATGTTATTCTGCGTGCTTAAGATGCGTTTTTTTTCTTTCTACATGTTATCTTAAGGGTTTTTCCCATTATTTTAATTTTAGTATAACATAATACAATTCATACTTTTACTTTTTTATAATTTAAAGAAGAAACCAATCCGATGTATATTTGACAGCGTTACAGAAATGTGTTTGCTGCAGGCCTCCCTCCTCTCCAGTGTAGTCCGTGATGTGAATACTCTATTCGCATTTCATGATTAGATGTGACTATAGCGGTGAGCCAGAAATAAGCTGCTATCCGATAAAACGGACAGTGCCAAGTGATGATTTGAAACCCTTTCTTGTTTGCTATGATGGACTGTGTCTCAGGCAGCATTAGTTTCATCTCCTGTTTGCTTTACATATTTGTTTCAGAGAGTGTTAGCAAGGCATTTTTGGGGGGCAAATAATTGGAAGTATTTTTATTTGATTTGATTAATTATTTACGCAAGCTGGACTCCAAGGTCCCGTTCATACCAAGGATAACTAAAATGCTAACAATAAAGTTATAGTTTTTAAATTGTTCTATATCAACTATAACTACAACTACCACAACGGCTCAACGTGTAAAGTCCCTCAGACCTCATCTCTGACAGCAATGCCACATATGAAAAAATGACTTTTACTTGTATGTTCTTTAGGATATTATTTTATATGCCTTCCAAAATTCAGTATTATCAGGGTATGAGGCTGCTTTGTCTTTTACCATAGCCTAATGGTTGTATTTTTGTGTCAGCATGGTTCTTGCTTCGAAAAACGTCTTCTGAATGCCACTTACATGTCAACAAGAACATTGGCAAAATGGACTATAAGTTCTATGAATTATCATCTTGTTGAGATTCACTGTGCCTCAACAGTATTTATTTTTTTGTATTACTTCAGTAATGGTTTTGTCAGTCTTTTCCTTAAAGCCTCACACTCTGACACTCTTTTTCCATTTGTACGTCATATTTCACACTGTGCTGCTGGATTTTCTGCATATTTTTCTGACTCGGCCTGTTTGGTTTTCCAGGAGGCAAGGACAGGCGCAGTGGTTTGATCCTGACCATCCCACTGTGCACCGAACAGACCAGCATGGAGGAGCTCAGTGCTACCCTGGATTACCTACTGGGTATTCCCAGGTAAAACACAGCTTTGCAAACCTTTCTTGAAATGAATGTATTACTCCATTGCAAAGGCTGTATATCAAGCAAGCAAGCAGCTGTCAAAGCATTGAGAGCAGAAATGGAGCATTAGTCTGATCACTGTAATTATAATGCACACTGTTACGGTATTCACACATGGAATGGAAAGTGGCCATAATTCATAGTCAGACTGTGGTTAGAAGTACAAAAAATTGCGCTGTCAAAGATTGAGAGCAGAAATGGAGCATTAGTCTGATCACTGTAATTATAATGCACACTGTTACGGTATTCACACATGGAATGGAAAGTGGCCATAATTCATAGTCAGACTGTGGTTAGAAGTACAAAAAATTGCTTTTATTGATTTCTCCAGACCTTTGAAGGTCTTTTAGGTTCTAAGGCTCTGGAAAGATTTTGCTGTATGTTTCTTGTTAGTTTGTACTCTTGTATTTTACTGTATTGATTTTTTTTTTATATGAAATGAATTGTTCTGATTCTGAATTCTGATTGGATGAAGCATGTCCTAAACCAGTGGATAATTATGCACATTCCTTATTCATACCAAGTTGCTGTGTTGTTTTGCAGCCACAGGCTTTATAAAGAATAATTGTATTCTAATCCTTGGGGTTGATAAATATATTTATTGAACAGTTCTTTTATCATTGCTGTTGGTTTCTTCATCACTGTGAATTGTGAATTACCATTTATTTACTATAGTTCAAGACTTTTTTTAAAGACTAAGATTTAGAATCAGTCATTGCATTTTTAAAATCAAATTTATAGTATGTGTAGTATGAAAATGGATATTAGAGATGGATATTAATTTTGCTAAATGTTAATATTTAAGTGTTACTTGATTATTAGTGTTTTTAAAGATGAGCTGAGCATTATTTGATAAAAAAAGTATTGTAAAAATAGGGGACATGCGTGTGAACAATTAAATATTCATTGTTTAATGATACTAATAAATAATAAAAGTCTAATATTAGTCAATAACAAATTTAGTAACAATTACATCTTGAATTTTTACCTAAGAAAAATGTGTTTAGGTACTTAGCATGTGCTTCATGTACATTAGCCATGGTAAAAATCAAGGTAACACACAGTATCTGTTGCTTTAATCTGATCCTATTATTGAAGATATAGAACTTAAAGTCTGACAGTCGAGCCTCACATGACCGCTGGCAGTAAGACCGTCACTGGTTCTGTAGTCCCTTTTGTTTTTCAATGCTTTTATAGTGACCTTCTCCAAATTACTTTGTGGTGACATTTTTAGAGGCATTTTACAGGGCGAGTTGGCTGTTCTCTTCCCTCAAAGAATGAAAAGAAGTGTTGTTCAGCCCTAAAAAGTTTTTTTTATTCTTTTTACAAACCAAAATAGTAACTGTATGATTGAATACATGTTTCTTGGAATCTGTGACTCACACAAGCTCAGTTTATTCATTTTTAAAATGCCACCACAGAACAAACAAATTAGTCTGTTTAACAACAAAGCCACAGTGGAGTCATTGTAATTGATTCATTGTATGTGGACTGACAACATGTATTGGTGTTATGTAACCGAATAAAATGTCATGTTTTTCTGTTGTATCTCTGCAGCGAGAAGTGCAAAGCTCGTGGTTTCACTGTCATCGTCGACGGCAGGAAGTCTCAGTGGAATATAGTGAAGACTGTTGTTCTGATGTTGCAGGTAGGAAAATAGATTTTTAGGTTTTGTTTTTGTTCAGCGGAAAACGGCAAGGGAGACGTAGTTTATGTTAGTTTCTTTGACATCTGGTTCTTGTTTTGTTTTTTCACTAATGAACCCAATTTAATATTTGTGGTGATTATTTAATGAGTGCTTAACTCCTCTCTAATCACTAATCGCAAGTCACTTCTAAAGCAATACCTGTAAATAATGAGATTTCAGTGCTATTATGAGAAGCCCATGCGGTTATGTGTGTTGGCGGCCTTCCCTGGTTTTGAGGGCATTGTGTTGTTGGAAATCATTGACTGAGCTTTGTTGAACAGAATGGATGCTTGTTCTGCCCGGTTACTTTCCCCTGTTTATGGGACACACCACTGAATTGCTGCTGTAAACTTAGGTTTTTATTTTATATTATGACTTATTCTGCGTTCCATCAAAGTCCCAAAATGCAAGTCCAGTCACTAAGTGGCCATCTTGGCAGTGCCTCTGGACAGCTATTTTCTAGGCAATAGCAATAAAATTTTAGCGACAGTGGTATTATAAATTTAGCTGAAATTGTGCTAAAATGCTTTCTTCAGGATGTGCCAGCTAAGACGCATGTTTTGATGTGAAAAACAGGTGGTTGGCTCTTTTAATTGAATGGGGAGATATCCTATAGCCCCTGTATTAATCGTTGCAGTTTTTTTTTATTTGAATAGTCCAAATCCTATACTGTATCCAAGTCAGAATTTCTAATCCCAAAGATTAGAGGATCACAATTGAATGCCACTTAAAGCTAAACTTCCAACTTGGAGATGTGTGTTGTGAAATGATGCCTGTAGTGTATGATGTTGCACAAACATGGCGATACTCCGGCAATGCACATAGTTAATGAGAAAAGCAGTTATTTTAAATTGTAATATTTCATAATATTGTTATTACTGTATTTTTTTATTAAATAAATGCAGCCTTGGTGAGTATTTAAACATTAATGTTTTTGTTCTTTCAAAACTGATTTTTTCTGAAGTTTTACTGATCCTAAACTGAACGGTGGTGAATTTTTTTTGCAATTGAATTATTACAAAGACCCTTTGTTGGCATACAAACACTTGCAGTTTTGCACTTGTCATTTTGTTTCAGGCATTTCCTTTCCTGAAGGAAATAGCAGCTTGAATGCAACATTAAAACAGCATTAGCTTCAGGCTTAGGATGAAATTTATTCATTAAGTTTTATTCTATTGCTAATTTGAAAGTCACTATTGAATTTATTGAATATATTTGTGAAGAAAAACAATGTTTGAGGAACAAAAACAAGACCTTGTAACATCCACTTTGAATAGAATGTAGCATATGGACTATTTTATCATAAATTGCAATATTGATTTGCCAAAGAAAGCTCCTGAATCGTTCAACATGTTAAAGTGGTTTCTGCCTTGTAGATTTGTGTCATTTAGCTTAGACTGTTGGTGGTGGAGATGGCAAAGCCTCACACTGTTCTCTGCTTGACGTGTCCCCCGCATGACCTGCAGTTTTCAGTTGAGTGCGTTGTACGTTTGCTGTGTGCAGATAACCTTCATTTCAACAGACCTTACAGATGTAATTTAAAAATAGAATGCAGTACTTCTATCTCTAAGCCTTTTCACCATTTGTGAGCTTTAGGCACGAGAATTACCTAAAGTATGAGAATTTGTTCTGAAATCAAACTGTCCTTCAGACCAGGAGGTTCAGTAGAATTCATCAGTGGATTTTACCTTATGTTGAGTAAACTCAATCTGAAAGGTTTGTGTTACCTCTATTAGGGTTGTGACGGTGAGGACATTTTCCCACCGGTTTATCGACGTGTGACAACACCGGTAATACCGGTATCACCGCGGGGGCGTTCCCTCTTTTCCTCGCTTTCCTTCGCTTTTAAATGGCGTGCGCATTTTACTTTCACTTTCAAATAGCGGCAATTCGGAGTAAAGCAATTGTTCGTTTTTAGTTTGTTTGAATTTTCCCTCTTTTCCTCGCTTTTAAATAGCGAATTAGTGGCAGGTCAGTTGCTTGAATGCAACAACAAAATGCAACGTCAAACTCACTTTAGCGTATATATAAAACATAACTTTTATTAACAAAACAAATAAAAATACACCATGCTATAGGGCAGGCTATGGCTAATATAAAATAACAAATAACTTACAGAAAGTTTAAGTAGGTATACAAAACTGGAAATAAGTAAACGTGTATAATATATAACCAAATAAATAAGAAAGTAGAAAGTTTATTAGCAAAACGAGTAAGAAAGCTTGGACGCACAGCATACACCTTGATGTAAAAACTTCTTGTCTGTCTCTCCTCACTCTTCTTGTCTGTCTCACCTCACTCTTCTTGTCAGTGAGCTCGACTCACTCTTCTCACTGGAGAAATGAAATCTGATCTGTGATGCGACTGTCGTTCGGCACGCTGCATTGAGCAGCCGCGTTCAATTTTTAATTGTAGTGTCTGTTCTTTTACTGAACTAAATGATTTTTATTACTATAAAAAATCAAAACGACGGTGGGGGTCGGTGACGCGGTGGGTAAGTGACGTAACCGGTGTTGCGGCTTAACAACGGTATCACCGTCAGCACCGTCTGTCGTGGCAAGCCTAATATCCCCTCTATCCCAAGCCTCTATCCCCTTTTATATCTGTATATCAATGATTGATCCATCACTATTGTTGAATGAAAAGAAAATGCACCTCTTATTTGTTTGTTATTTGGAGCTGGAGTGTGAACTGTGATGTTTTTTTTTCTCTTAGAATGTGATCCCAGCTGAAGTCTCTCTTGTCTGTGTGGTGAAACCTGATGAATTCTGGGACAAAAAAGTGACCCATTTCTGCTTCTGGAAGGAGAAGGACAGGCTTGGCTTTGAGGTAAGTATACTAGAGGTGTTTTGTTTTGGTGGACAAAGAGCTATACTTTGACTTATCTGTATTTGACATTAGGGATGGGTACAAGTACACAAGTACTTGGTGATCAAACATGAAAATGTAACTCCTAAACTTTTAATTTTGTGACTGGTTGCAGTTGCATGTTGAGTGGTATCTTGGGTCCGATTGGTTAGAAAGTGAAAAAGTGAAAGTGACGTGACATGTGGCCAAGTATGGTGACCCATACTCGGAATTAGTGCTCTGCATTTATCCCATCCAAAGTGCACACACACAGCAGTGAACACACACACACACCGTGAACACACACACACCCGGAGCAGTGGGCAGCCATTTGTTTACTGCGGCGCCCGGGGAGCAGTTGGGGGTTCGGTGCCTTGCTCAAGGACACCTCAGTCGTGGTATCGAAGGTGGAAGAGAGCGCTGTACATTCCCCGCAACCTTTGGGTTACGAGTCCAGCTCTCTAACCATTAGGCCACGACTTCCCCTAGAGGCTGGAACCGCAGACACTATACAGACACTGTTGCAACAGTTTTATTTGTACATTGACCTCACAATACATATTGTCCAAAACAGCTGTACAGGAAATGGTACCTTTAAATAATCTCTTTAAGTCAAACATTAAAGTTGTGAGGAAAATGCCACAAAATAAACAAGATAACACTTCCACTTCCAAGTTTGGACATGCTGATGTTATTGTTAGAATTTCTTTCACATTTTAGCAATTTCAGCACTCAGTTAGTTAATTAAACCTTTTCTTTTTTTGTTTTTGTTTTGTTTTTCCCCAAAATGTATTTTTTAAAACCTCAGCTTTTGTGTTCATCCTAAATGGACTATTTAGAATGGTTCCACTGTGATTTCCATATACATCAGACCACTGCATCATCACTTTGTATAGCTGTGCATAATACAATCACACAGACTGCGTATTTAATTAGTAACGCCCGAAGGATCTCATGCGTATAAGTAGGTAATTTCCTGCATTCGCTGTGAATAATGAAACTCCAAATACAGAAGCTGCACATCTTCATTTACAATGGACTGACAAGAAGAGTGGGGTGAGACAGACAAGACGATCGCGGATGATTTAGTTTTGAAACAAAATGCAAAAACTCCTGTTTGGCAGTATTTTGGATTTTGAAAAGCCTGTTTACTTTTGCCGTTTATCTAAGGTGATTTTGGAAGTTTTTTTAAACATTCGTTTCTTATTTAATTGGT
>NW_015654351.1:699575-700349 GCF_001515625.1 Sinocyclocheilus rhinocerous
TTTGTATAGGCTACCTATTTAAACTTTATGTAAGTTATTTGTTATTTTATATTAGGCATAGCCTGCCCTATAGCATGGTGTATTTTTATTCGTTTTGTTAATAAAAGTTCTATGTTTTATATATTGGCTAAAGTGAGTTTGATGTTGTATTTTGTTGTTGCATTCAAGCAATTCACTTTTGAATTAGCTGCAATTCGACGTCAAAGTAAAATGCGCACGGTGCTTTTAAGCTATTTAAAAGTGAAGGAATGCGAGGAAAAGGGGGAAAATTCAAACAAACTAAAAACGAACAATTGCTTCACGCAGCATTGCCGCTATTTGAAAGTGAAAGTAAAATGCGCACACCGCTTTTACAAGCTATTTAAAAGCGAAGGAAAGCGAGAAAAAGAGGGAACGCCCCCACGGTGATACCGGTATTATCGGTGTTGTCACACGTTGATTAACCGGTGGGAAAATTTCCTCACCGTCACAACCCTATTACTTACACTAATACAATGGTTTCCTTTCTCATTTATTTGTCAGGACTCAGCGAGGGGAATAAGGTTTGCAGGGCAGTTTTAGCGCTTTAAAGGTCACGCAGCTAGGCCTGTCACGATAACAACTTTTTGTTGTGCGATATATTGCCCCAGAAATAATTGCGATAAGCGATATTATTGTCATTTTAAAGACCATTTTATGCCTCTGAATATATAATCATAATGTAACAGCATAATAATGCAAGAAGGCCTACACACTTCCAAATGACAACAAACTTTTAATTTTAAGAATATTTAG
>NW_015654351.1:700639-701060 GCF_001515625.1 Sinocyclocheilus rhinocerous
AATGATATAAATACTGTTCGGTTTCTGGCACAAACCAATCGTTTCGTGTCACGAGCTGCAGGGTTTAATTTGGTTTTGTTTGTGTATGCTTTTTTTTTACTATCAAAGCCGTGATTCCTATTCACTTCCATTGTAAGACTGACAGACTGCAACGGTTTGAGTTAAAAATCTCCGTTTGTGTTCTACCGAAGAAACAAAGTCACCTACATCTTGGATGCCCTGGGGGTAAGCAGATAAACATCAAATTTTCATTTTTGTGTGAACTATCCCTTTAAGCATGTAGTAAGTGTTTAAATCACTATATAAGGGACTGTTTCAAATAAGTTGGTTTGGATCCTTCACTTTAAAGTGGTGGTTGACTGGTTTTTTTTATAGGCTTGATTGTGTTTATGGGGTGCAGTCTAACATGTGTTAATGCTTA
>NW_015654351.1:703027-703527 GCF_001515625.1 Sinocyclocheilus rhinocerous
TGTCCTCCTCCTCCCCCTCCTTCATCAACTCTAACAGCTGACGACTTTGCCACGTTCTTTATTAAAGGGGTGGTTGACAGTTTTTTTATAGGCTTGATTGTGTTTATGGGGTGCAGTCTAACATGTGTTAATGCTTAGTTTGTTAAAAAACACATTATTTTTCACATAATTTACCTTTATTCCACACCGCTCTGTCTCTTCTCCTCTGAACGCGCTGATCATTTCCTGCTTTTAAGAAGGCCCTCCCTCAGAAATACACGATGGGCTCTGATTGATTGGCTAGCCCAGTGTGTTGTGATTGGCTAAACCGCCTCTAGCACGCGTCTAATCGTCCCGCCCCCTCACCTCAGCAGCATGTGCTCTGGTTGTATTGTAAACAACCGCGTTGTTAATATCGCTTATCAGTTTGAGCTCGACTGAGAAGCAGAGGATATTATTGAAGAGGATCGTGCAGAACCTGTGCAAGCACGGCTTTTAATGGTAGGCCTATGTTTTTTGTT
>NW_015654351.1:708044-710100 GCF_001515625.1 Sinocyclocheilus rhinocerous
GGCCTCGCCCCCTTTGCTGCGTGTTCCCGGAGGGGGGGTTTATGTAAAATTCTGGGTTCTTGACGTAATGGACCCGGGAAGTAACTCGTTGTAGTCCCTTACCAGTCGTTTTTGTTGGCATTAAACTGCCAGAATTTTAAATATCTCCGTTTGCATTGAACTTTCAGCTTCGTAACTTTGCAGATATTGTTTATGATCAAACAGCAACATTACACACTAACTAACATTAAAAAAAGTGAAATCGCAATCAACCACCCCTTTAATAGATCTCTCCATTTCATCATCTCTCATGTAATATCATAAATTAGAGCAGACCGCAATGTTTCCTCCTAATTGGGCCATGAGGAAAATGGGTGAAGTTGTCAGCCGGTGGTGTTTGTGTTAAATGGGCGGCCCTCCGGCATGCACTTTAGGAGCAGGCAATGGGGCTGTATGTGAATGTAACCGTAACATGATGACATGTGCACTATAGTACACAGCCGTGCATAGTATGTGCGCTGATGAGTATGTGCCTGGCCTCGAACCGAAAACTCATTTGTCTGGCTGTCTTGCTCCGTGCCCTCACTGGGCATGAACCAATAACGCCATGTTGCCTGGAAACCATCACACGGATCCTGCCAAGAGCTGGATGACGTGTTTCGAAGGACAGTTGAACCACTGTCTCCTAAATAGAAACCTCTGTATCTGTATGTTTGTTGGGGTCATTGTGTTGTTTGCACTGTGATCTGGGCCAGCAGGCCCCTCTAGCTGATTGCAACTACCAGATGGCACAGTTTTGACTGAATGGAGGTCAGTGTATCAGCATTAGGAAGTGGAGGTTTGAATACGGAGACTAGTGAAAACGGTCATTACCATACTCTTGACCTACTTGAGGATCCATAGTTGAATGGGGGATTTGTACATGCGGCCGCTCGCTGAGGTGCATGAGGACCGTATGCACCCATTAATCATTCTGCCCATGAACCTCTTCATCACTGATGCTTGGCCAGGCATAAGTGAGCATATGGGAAGGGAAAGACCCGGAGGCCTTATTAAATAAGTGGATCCTCTTTCACTGCCACTTAGGGTCCATAGGACCATCTGTTACTGGACTGCACATTTTTTATGCTTATTATTGCTGATTTTTCTTTCCTTTAAGGAGTTCAAGATGCTGATGCTGAGATTCACTTTCCTTTAAAACAAAGGGAGTTGAGAGCGATTGACTGGTATCAAAGAGGTCTGTGATACCTGGAATGTGCTGTCTGGCAGAATTTAAATTTTTAATTTTTGATTCATATGTTGCTTGCTGAAAGAGCAAGGCCTTCAGTGACAAAAAGCTGCTTTTTCAGCCAGTTGTTGTATTATTGACATCTGCCAGCAGAGGCTAAGTGGATCCTGCTAACCAGCCAAATCTTGACCCATTGATTTATTTATTGACAAGGTCAGTTTTGACATTTTGAATCGCATTGCATTAGCTGATGACTGTATTGGTAGCCATTGAAAGTTTAGCATATTATATATGTAAATACAACTTTAAAAAAAAATTTGGATGATTTGTTTAATTTTAAGCTTTTGTGTAAAATTTGTTTTAAGCTTTATTGCAGTAATACATGAATTCACATTATATCAGCCACCCTGCTCAGTAAATTTTATTTTTCTTACGCTTAGCATTATTACTCGGGTGTTATTTCTCATTAGAAACAACTTAACTAAACAATACTGTTCAAATGTTTGGGGGTCAGTAAGATTTTTGTTTTGTTTTGTTTTCAAAGACGTCTCTTGTTATTACCAAAGCTGCATTTATTTGATGCTGTAAAAGTACTAATATTGTGAAATATTTTTACAATATAAAATGGCTTTTTCTTTTTAAATGCATTTTAAAATGTGATCTATTCATGTGATGGCAAAGCTGAATTGTCATCCATTACTCTAATCTTCAGTGTCACATGATATGTTAGAAACTCTAATATGCTGATTTGGTGCTGAAGAAGCAGTTTTTATTATCAGTGTTAAATAACTGTTGTGCTGATTTGACTTTTTGTGAAAACTGTGATACTTTTTTTTTTTTTCTTGCAGA
>NW_015654351.1:710110-732642 GCF_001515625.1 Sinocyclocheilus rhinocerous
TGCATGAGGACCGTATGCACCCATTAATCATTCTGCCCATGAACCTCTTCATCACTGATGCTTGGCCAGGCATAAGTGAGCATATGGGAAGGGAAAGACCCGGAGGCCTTATTAAATAAGTGGATCCTCTTTCACTGCCACTTAGGGTCCATAGGACCATCTGTTACTGGACTGCACATTTTTTATGCTTATTATTGCTGATTTTTCTTTCCTTTAAGGAGTTCAAGATGCTGATGCTGAGATTCACTTTCCTTTAAAACAAAGGGAGTTGAGAGCGATTGACTGGTATCAAAGAGGTCTGTGATACCTGGAATGTGCTGTCTGGCAGAATTTAAATTTTTAATTTTTGATTCATATGTTGCTTGCTGAAAGAGCAAGGCCTTCAGTGACAAAAAGCTGCTTTTTCAGCCAGTTGTTGTATTATTGACATCTGCCAGCAGAGGCTAAGTGGATCCTGCTAACCAGCCAAATCTTGACCCATTGATTTATTTATTGACAAGGTCAGTTTTGACATTTTGAATCGCATTGCATTAGCTGATGACTGTATTGGTAGCCATTGAAAGTTTAGCATATTATATATGTAAATACAACTTTAAAAAAAAATTTGGATGATTTGTTTAATTTTAAGCTTTTGTGTAAAATTTGTTTTAAGCTTTATTGCAGTAATACATTATATCAGCCACCCTGCTCAGTAAATTTTATTTTAGCTTAGCTTAGCTTAGCATTATTACTCGGGTGTTATTTCTCATTAGAAACAACTTAACTAAACAATACTGTTCAAATGTTTGGGGGTCAGTAAGATTTTTGTTTTGTTTTGTTTTCAAAGACGTCTCTTGTTATTACCAAAGCTGCATTTATTTGATGCTGTAAAAGTACTAATATTGTGAAATATTTTTACAATATAAAATGGCTTTTTCTTTTTAAATGCATTTTAAAATGTGATCTATTCATGTGATGGCAAAGCTGAATTGTCATCCATTACTCTAATCTTCAGTGTCACATGATATGTTAGAAACTCTAATATGCTGATTTGGTGCTGAAGAAACAGTTTTTATTATCAGTGTTAAATAACTGTTGTGCTGATTTGACTTTTTGTGAAAACTGTGATACTTTTTTTTTTTTTCTTGCAGAATTTTTGGAATAAGTTAATAACAGCATTTATTTGAAAAGTAACTTTTTCAAACATTACAAATATCTGATGATGATCAATGATCAATTTAATGTGTCCTTGCTGAAATGAAAGAATTCATAAAAAAAAAAAAAAATCTTACGGACCCCAAAATTTAGGAATTTTGAATTTCCCCTTCTGTTTTATGCACCTGAGAGCGCAGCATTTTTGTTCAGTTTTTGCTTGTGCTTTTTAAAAATTCTTGCAAGGTAACCAGAACGCGAGCTCCTTTAGGGGACTGTATTGATCAGAGAGCTTTAGCAGACGCAGTGTTTAATCTCCTCCAGCTGACCTTGCAGATGTGAGGGCACCGCTGGCACACGTCCAAGCTGTTGCGTCCCTGCACTCAGGGTCACTGTGTGTGAGGAGAGCACACATTACTTTGATTAAATAGACAGATTAAAAGTTTGGTGAGCAGATGGTTTTTAAAAGGCGTAGTACACCCCAAAATGAAAATGGTCATTTATTTACCTGCATACTGCACTTGTATGTTTTTTTTTTTCCTGACACAGATAGTTCAGATTGACCATAGATGTCAAGGCCCCAAAAGGCTTCTGAAATCATGACAGCTTTGTGCGATCATTTCACTAAGAATTTCTCCTCTGCTATAGCTCTTAAATCGTATTCTCCACACTTTGTCCTGTTACAATATATGCAAGAATCAATGGTGTCAATGACACCAAACCTGCTGTTAAACTTTTAATGCCTTTATTTAAAAATAACAAAACGGGCAACTAAAATATGAATGTGATGAGAGTTGAAGATTATTGCTCGGTCTGTTCATCACACAGTTAATGGATGATTTCAAATAGATATTGTAGAAATAATGTGGACTATTTTTAAGGGTGCTTCTCTTTATCTTTTCTTCATTGGTTTCTTTCTTTCTTTCTTTTTTCTTTGTTTTGTTTTAATGAGAAAAAAAAAAACAGTTTACGGATTTGGAATATGAGTGTTTGCAGCATTGTTATATCATTTGAGAAAGGTGTTGGATTTTTTTCATTAGTTTTCGGTCTTTTTTTATTTTCTCTGCACGCTTCCATCTGTGGATTTGCAGTGATGTCATGGCAGAAGGAGATAAGACCAAATACAGTTCAAAAGCTTTTGTGCTCAAACTGCATTTTAGCATTTGCCACGGAAACTTCACAGCTCAAAACAACACTCTAAAAAATATTGTTTGGACGCAACAAAAAAAATTTACGCAACAGTTTGCATCAATTTTTTGGAGTTAAGGCAACTTCTTCTGAAATTAAGTTCAACTAATAAACTATATTGTGCTATATATACTTAGAAAATTGTGTTAAAACTAACAATTATTAAGTTGAATACTCATAAAAATTAAGTTGTTCTAAGTTGTTTTTCACATTGTTTTAAATTTGATTCAATTATCAGGACAACTCATTAAAAAATGTTTAAAACTTAAAATGTTTAATTAAATCAATAAATTGGAATTTTTAACTTGCACTAATGCATTAAATTAAGTAGTGGCAACAGATCCACTGAATTATTTTTTAGAGTGAAGGCTTTTTAGGTGTAAGAACTCCTGTTAGAGAGAATTTGTGAAACTGACATGAAACAAACCTCACTGTGGCTCATACTTGAAGAGGCTTTTTTCTCAAACTGTCCCAGGCAGACAGCCACACGGCGGAGGTAAACACACCCCTGACATCCTGTGAGTAATGTACCCCAGATATTATGAATCCAAAATATTTTTCCCTCTCTCCTCTATGCTGGAACGCAGGCCGGATTTGTTTGCAGTGAGGCCTTGTCCCTCCATCCCATGTGTTGACTCAGCTGAACAGATTTGTAAAGACAGCTGTGCTGTCTGTCTCTTCCTGTCCACACACCAAAGTGCAGGGTGGAGGGATCTCATTTTTGAGACGGCATACATAAAGCACAGACATAGTAATGATTAACATTTGCATTTATAGCATAACATAAGCTTCCCCTTCTAAATTCTGATTTAATGAGCCTCCTTCTCATCTTAATGCACCAAGTTGTTACGCTGCTTGGCAGCTGTTAACGGTTTTGTTTTGCATTAATGAGCAGCTGATTGTACATTTGTCCTTATTACATGGCAACATACCAATTAAATAAGTAAATAGACATGAAATATTGATTTAAGCTGGTTATCTGAAAAGAAAGACCGCTGAGTGGTGTGAGGGACATCAGTCTCCTACACTGTGCTAGTTTATGTAAAGCAGTCAAAACAGTCAAATATATAGGTTATTCATCATTATAAAGCATTTATTAATAATAATGTATTCATTATTATTATTATTGTCAGATATTGTTATACTATTTTAAGTATTTAATTTGAACACCAGTTTCTTACGCTGTAGTATTTTGTTTAAACAGTCAAATATCTAGTTTATTTGTCATCATATGAAATATATTAACAACAACGTCATATACATTATATTTATCATCAGTTGTCATTATACATAAATATTCAATTGTCAGATATGGTTGTAGTATTATTTTTTAAACTACTTAATTTGGACATCAGACAGTCTTTACACTGTATTTTATGTCTAAGGAAAGCAGTCAAATAGTTTTTGTCATAGGAATAATAATAGTAATAATAATAATAATAACAATGATTTTTTTTAATATAATATCTTATATATTATCATATTAATTGTCATCATACACAAATAATAATAATTTAAAAAAAATAGTAGTAATTGTTGTTGTTGTGATAATTTAATTATGTCTATTACATAAGATAAGTAAGTGTTCTTAGACACAATGTAAAGTGTATTATTAAAATCATTATTATGCTCATAATTATTAAATATTTGGCTGTGTAAACCCTTCTTATGTTAATATATATATATATATATATATATATATATATTAAAAGCTAACAGCCAACACTATATAAAAAGCTATAATCATCCCCTTGTTTTAATAGTTTTGGGTGACTGACACTAAGTTTTTGATTTTGACCCAGCAGAAGGGCTGCGTCACCTGCAGATTTTGTCCTATATGCCTTCAAATATCAAATAAATTATTCATGGATATTAACCTTGCATGACATTTCTGCTGCAGAAGGTCTTGTGTGGTTTTAGATTATGCTACATTGGGTGCACAGATGCCTGTTTAATTGATAACATTAGTGAATGCTGCACTTTGCCCTCTGTTACTACCATTTCTTTTCCAAAATGGGTCGGGATGGTTTTACTTTCTGGTCTATTAATATTCTAAGCACAGGTGTTGAAATAGCTTTGGTTTTCAGTCATACCTGAGAGGTAATTTTCTCCGTTTCAGGTGATTCTGGTCTCTGCCAATAAACTCACACGATACATTGAACCATGCCAGCTTACAGATGAATTTGGCGGGAGTCTGGTTTATGATCATTTGGACTGGCTCAACAAAAGATTGGTGAGAACAAAATCCCTTATTTTCAGTTTTAAATTGCTCTCTTTACTGGTAGACCACAGTGATTCAGGGTTATTGTAGTTAATAGACTGGGTAATGTATTCATGATATATTCATGTGATATAGCTGGCAAAGTAAAATGAAGTAACACTGTGAATATTGGTGTAATTTTAACATGCCGTTTTGTAGTTTTCTAAAGGCGGTGTCATTAGACTAGTTCATTTCTGTGAATCAGTTTATTTCTGGGAATCAAATGGTTTTAACGAATTGATTCATAACCCTGATTCACAATATGTTCAGACATATTTTAAATCAAAATGTTTTAGCAACAATGTTTTTTTTTTTTGTTTTTTTTTTAATTGAGTTGTATTGGTTAATATAAATTAACTTTAAATAAATTAAATATTATAAACCTTCTTCTTGTATTCATACACTGAAAATAGTGTGGAAAACATGGCTAATTATTTGCATTTTGAATCTACTTAATGGTGGCAGTTTAGTTGAAACCATGTAGTTTATTATTATAGTATTTATTAACACTTTAAATTATTGATTTATTGTTTTATGTACTTTTATACATAAAACAATAAATTTTATGTTCTATTTCTATTTAGCTTTAATTAGTTTAGTGCTTCAATGTATTTTGTTTCAGTTAGCTGTCAAGGTATCATCTAGTTTATATTTTATTTGTACTTAATTTTAATATATATATTTCATTTATCAGGGATGCAAACATGTCACCTTTCGGCGAAATTTGCCGTTTTGAATTCAAAATGGGTCATTTGTGTGATTCGTGTAGATCCGGTGAGTTTTTTAATTTGTGTGTGGGGGGGGTAATATATTATAATATATAATATTATACTTCTTTAATATGTAAAAGTATAATATATCCCTTAATATTTCTCTTGTGGCCCGTATAGTGAAAAACATGGGAAGAAACGTATTTTGCGTTAAACAGGTTGTTTTTGAAAATCAGTGCATGAAATAAAGCTGCTCTTAATTTTCATTGATGACAGCAGTGTTAATCATTTTTAGGGCTGCAACTAACGATTATTTTGATAATCGATTAGTTGGTCGATTATTTTTAAAACAAACAATTTTCTTTTTTTATTTTATTGACATAAACACACTATTCCACATTCTGCCCAACGTCCTTAAAACAAACGTTCCAACTGAATGCTATGAAAACATACAGTGCTTAACAATTTATTAGATTTTTTTTTACTGTACAATTAAATGAGATTGGAAAGCTGGTTTAGTTCGGTGTTCGCGCGCAGTCAAACGCGCCTCTCTGCGTATGCGAGCTTCATGTTTGTGCGGCTGTGATAGAAAACAGCACGCGAGTAACAAATCAAGTTCCATTTCGCCTTTTCTTTCACTAGAATGGTTTAAAATCGCTCGCGTGTGTAAACACGTACAATTGATAAACTTTCATTCTATTATGGTTAAATTTTGCAATCAATCCGCGGATCACATGCGTGCCGAACCGTGGGGCTTTGTCCGTACGAATCACAGATCAACTACGATCCGTTTAACCACTAGCTCTGGCTATACTTCATAGTCATTTTGTAATAAATCCAAAAGCAAGTCCTGTAAAAAAAAAACTAGGGAGTGGAAATGGCAAAGGAGCTAATGAGTGATCCTCTGCTGCCATCTACTGGATATTAAAGGTAATTTCATGTCGTTTTCATCAGTCTTTGTTTTCCACCAGGAGACAATTTATTTCATGTTATTTTCATGAATGAAATGTGAATCTTTAAAGTGATTTTTACGGCACAACTATAGAGTTGAAACCCATGATGAGTTTGCATCCCTGATTTACATTATATTATATCATTATACATTATATCGCCCTGTCCAAGTGGCTGTTTCAACACTGTGACATTTTTAACTTGAGGTCTTATTTGGCATTTGTTCATCTAGGTCTTTGAAAAATTCACGAAGGAATCCACGTCCCTTCTGGATGAACTTACCGGCATCAATGAAAATGAGAAAGGAAGCCAGGCAGAGAAGGACAGGTACTTTGTCTCATTATCTCCAGGCATGAGCTTCTAATTAAGAATGTCATTTCAAGGGCCAAGTGTTTTTCTGTTAGTTTTTAGCCATTCTTAAAGGTGTAATTAAAATGTTTAGTGCATTTAAAAAGCAATCAAATATCCAGAGAAACCAACATGTTTGTTTCATTAAATGGTCATGATTTTATAGACGAAAGCTCAGAAACAACATATTGTTACGCTCATAGGTCTTCAGAGAGCAACATCCTGCCTTCATTTGATCCTGAAACGGTCCTGCAGACTGGTGAGTGTCAATCTGTGCTGTCTGTGTTTGTAATGCATGTAGACTGTGCTTCGAAATTACAAAACTGCCATAAGTTATTTCTGTAATATGTTGGGTTCATTTGTAAAACTAGTTGCAAAAGCAGATTTTTGGTTTGGGAATTTTAACTGCATTGCTCTATCCAGCATGTGATGTCAACAGTGAAACTGTTTTTCCAACTGGCCTGTAACTCCATTCAGTTTTATTGGTGGGGTAGAGCTAAGAACTTGGCTTTAGTGTTGTTTAACACTCTAAAGCGATTTCACAGCTTTTGTATTTGAAGCTGAAGCTGGTTTGTAAAGTGTGTTGACTCTGCCCTGATCAGTATGTCTCTGACACCATGCCCTACTCTAAAGAATGGCTCCAATGAACTTACTGGTGAGTGTCAGTCTGTGCTGTCTGTGTTTGTAATGCATGTAGACTGTGCTTCGAAATTGCAAAACTGCCATAAGTTATTTCTGTAATATTTTGGGTTCATTTGTAAAACTAGTTGCAAAAGCAGATTTTTGGTTTGGGAATTTTAACTGCATTGCTCTATCCAGCATGTGATGTCAACAGTGAAACTGTTTTTCCAACTGGCCTGTAACTCCATTCAGTTTTATTGGTGGGGTAGAGCTAAGAACTTGGCTTTAGTGTTGTTTAACACTCTAAAGCGATTTCACAGCTTTTGTATTTGAAGCTGAAGCTGGTTTGTAAAGTGTGTTGACTCTGCCCTGATCAGTATGTCTCTGACACCATGCCCTACTCTAAAGAATGGCTCCAATGAACTTCTGCTCACTGTGAGTGACTTTGAATAAACAGTTACAGGCAGTCTTGTGCACCATTTACAATTGAATTGTAAATGCCTTTTAAATGCATTAAAATTCAAATTGCAGGCTGAATTGTTTTTTTTAAGTGGAATTAGAATGCAATTAAATTTATAATTGCTCTTTTATTTTTCTGTATGAAATAAACATGCTTGATTGAATTTTTCATTATAAATGTATTTTAAAATGTGTCAAGCAATATAAATGAAATATTTTATGTATTTATTTTCACATGAATCAGCACTCTTTTGCCATCCCTGCATTGTTTGAATGCAAATTTTAATGCACATTTGATGAACGTAAATTAACTTAAAAATTAAATAAAATAAAATAAAAATTAATAAATATAAATAAATGTTAAGGTAAATTTGTAAATGAAATATAATTGACCAAATATTACCTGTGTAATAAAGGATGGTATTTAAAAAAAAAAAAGAAAAGAAAAGTAAGAAGAAAAAAAAAGAAAGAAAGCTTGAATATTTTGGAACTTAACTTTGTAATGTAAATATTTATTGATTTTTTTTTATTGATGTTATGTATAAAATTTTTAGATTAATGCATTTTTTTTGTCCTTTTTTGTCCTTAACATACTTTAATTTTTGCCTAATTTGTTTTTGTTTTGGCTAATTCGTTTCCTCTGTCTTCCTGTTTTGCCTAAATCTTTGCCTATTAAATTCCTATTCCTGTCATCACAATTCCAATGTGTAATATCTTGTAAGACCAATTTGATTCATATTCATGTTCATGAGTTGAAAAGCAACAAATTCTCAGTGAATCCTGAATTTTGCCTAACCTTGGTTAGAATAATTCACAAGTATTGGCACAAATAAAAACACCGCAATGGTACAAAATTTGTTTTTCCTCTGTTCCTTTCTTCTGTATTTGAGTATGTCACTTTGTGTCTAATTTAGGTGACATACTGGCTTAATGTATTCACACTGCATCAATTCAATCTGTACTCCTTGACAGTTGTGAAAATTTGCCATTGCATTTGCATTCATCATTTTCTTTCTGTTTGACACTTTGCTTATGAAACATTTTATTACTGTTTACTGCATTCAGTTTTCAAATGGCTTAAACCTTGATTTCTGTCCTAAATGTTGTTTTTCTTTCCTGATTTCTTCCTGTCTTACAGGACATGAGTTGCTCTCGGAGCTGCAGCAGAGGCGTTTCAATGGCTCTGAGGGTGGAGGAGGTGGCACAGCCTGGTCACCCATGGACGATGAGCTGCTGGCTCAGCCTCAGGTGATGAAGCTCCTGGACTCTCTGAGGGAGCAGTACACAAAGTATCAGGAAGTTTGCCGACAGCGCAGCAAACGCTCCCAGCTAGAGGAAATCCAAACCAAGGTCATGCAGGTAAAACACTGGGGGGATTTATAAGAATCGTAAACCAAAAATTGTAAGATCACTTTCAGATAGCCGGGTTGTGTTCTAGAAGAAGTGTCTATAGCAGGGATCCTCAAATCTGGCCCACGAGATCCACTTTCCTGCAGAGTTTAGCTCTAACCCTAATCAAACACACCTGAGCATGCTAATCAATGTCTTCAGGATCATTAGAAAATCACAGGTAGGTGAGTTTGATCAGGGTTGGAGCTAAACTCTGCAGCGCATTGACCCTCCAGGGCAAGATTTGAGGAACCCTGGTCTATAGGTTGCCTTTGGTGCTTTTCAGCTGTCGGACATTCCTGTTCTCTTTGTTTGAGCCAAGAAGCAAAACTGTGTTGTACTTGAGTTTTGCCAAATACATTCAAGATATCTTTGCACGGTCATCTTTTATGAACACCACATGATGTGGTGGAGTGTGAGTTTCAATTTCATCTGTCCACCATTTTGCTTTATTTGCATGTCAAAATTTCACTGAGGTTTAAAAGAAGACATCTTGCTCCACAGCGTCAGTTCAGACTGTGGCTGAGTTTTAGTACTTTGGTGAATCAGCAGTCTTGGTCCACAAATAGAGCCATTTTTGGTGGTTCTTCGCACCATACAATCTTTGAGTCTTTTTGCAGAAAAGATTTGTCACATAATTCTTTCACAAACGGTGCTGCGCTGTCTTCTTGGAAGGCTTACAAAATGCACTCCCACAAAATTCCCACTTAGAATCCGATTACCATAGAGAATCACTGGTAGATGTATGACTGCATCGGCATAGCCTTGCTCTCTATGTATATTTTGCACTTTTGTTTTCTTTTAGTTGATATCAATTTAGTTCATTTAAATCAGTTGGTTTAGATCATTTTATCATGGTTTAGAACTTTTAAATTTTCTATTTATAAAAGAATCCTGAAAAAATATCATGAATTCCACTAAAATATTAAGGAGCTGTTTTCAACATTGATAATAATAATAAAATGTTTCATAAGCACCAAATCAGCATTTTCAACTGATTTCAACAATTTCAACAATTCAGCTTTGCCATCACTGGAATAAATTACCTTTTAAAATATGTTTATATAGAAAACAGTTACTTTAAATTAAATATATTATTATAAATTAATATAATAATATAAATTTATAATTAATAAATTAATATAAAAATAAATTATTTTATTAATTATTTAAATAGTTAAATATTTTGCTATATTATGTTTTTCACTTTATGTTGGATCAAATAATTGCAGTTTTTTATTTTAGTTTGTGTGTTTGTTTATTTATATTTATTTGAATATTATTTGTTTTTGTTTTTCTAATAAAATATTGTTTCTAACCATATTTATACAGTTGTAGCATTATAATGTAACATTAATGCAGTAATAATAGTAAACATTATTACAATGTAATTTCTCTTTGAGGAATATTCCAATTATGAGGCACCATGTGAAGGGAAAAAATTACACTCTTTAAAGGGGTGGTTGACTGCTTTTTTTTCTAGGCTTTATTGTGTTTATAGGGTGCAGTCTAACATGTGTTAATGCTTCGTTTAAAAAAACACATTATTTTTCACATAATTTACTTTTATTCTACACCGCTCTGTTCCTTCTCCGATGAACGCTCAGATGATTTCCTGGTTTTATGAAGCCCCTCCCTCAGAAATTCGCTATGGGCTCAGATTGATTAGCTGGCCCAGTGTGTTGTGATTCGCTAAACCACCTAGTGCGCGTTCAGAAACGTCACGCCCCTCATCTCAGGCAGTGGCATGTTCTCCAGTTGGAATGTAAACAATGGCGTCATCAATATTGCTTATAAATTTGAGCCCGAATGAGACGCAGAGAATATTAGTGAAGAGGATCGCACAGAACCTGTGCAAGCACGGCTCTTACAGGACATTTCAGAATGGTATGTTTTTTTTTGTTGTTTGTTGTTGTCCTATACATTGATGCACTTATTTGAGCAGTTATTTGTAAATGCTACTGCTTATGTTAGCTTCTAATATACAGTTTTATCCAGATTAAAGCTTTAATACAGCAGAATACATGATTGCGTTATAGCGTTTTTGTATATCTAATTTGTAAAGTGTTTGCCATGTTTAATGCTTCTCATAGCTATGTGAAAAATATCTGTCTGTCTATACACACAAAAGCCTCATTCAGACTGTCAGCCCAAATCCGATTTTTGTGCATATCGGATTGAAATCCAATCTTATTTAGATAGTCTAATCGGCAACAAATTACATCCGATTTTTGCAAATCTGTTTCGAGCTACATTCATATGTGGTTTGGAATCCAATTCAAATCGCATTCCTGTAAATCCGTTTCAGTCTGACCGGTCCGATCGGATTTAGCCTAGCTTTTTCACGTTTTCACGCCATGTAAAACGTTAAAAACGTCAGACGTTTTTGTAGAAAACATAATGAAAGTCTTTGCAGAAACAAGCTTGTGTTGTTGTGAACCAAGTCAAGCGGAAAAAGACAATATACTGCTAGTATACACACCTCTTTGAGTTTTGAAACCAGCAGAGACGGCTGCACAGAATAAAGCCGCACATTCCAGCTTCCTGCGTTTCTGCCGCTGCCTCATAAGATGAAATCCATAATAATAATAATCCAGCGCAACGGCAACATGTTGTCATGTCATAAGACGCCATCTAATTGCTAACTGTAGCTGTGTCTCATTTAGAAGTCTGCGTCCTCTGTAGGTCGCATCCTCTGTAGGTCACATCCTCTGAAGGATGCGTATACGGAGTATCCTCAACCCGGAATTAAACAAGACAGCTTTCGTAGGACGAGCGGAAAAGGAAACAGGAAATATCACGTTGCTATGGCAACACATTTATAGCGTCATTGCGCTCTCACGCTAGTTAAATGTACAATACCAGAGTGTTAAACAAATTAATAATTTCTCGCCTTGCTAGCAAAGTACTATTCTCAACATTTAAAAATCACCAAACACTTGTAATCCTGTTTACCACATCTACCAACTGAGGTAACACAACTTAAAAGAAAAACTTAAAAATACTTAATTTAAACACCACATCTTCGCTTGTGTGTAACGTTACATCTGCCGGCGCCGCCAAATTTTTTTTTTTTTGAGGTAACACAACTTAAAAGAAAAACTTAAAAATACTTAATTTAAACACCACATCTTCGCTTGTGTAACGTTACATCTGCCGGCGCTGGCTTTTTTTTTTTTTTTTTTTCTTCTTCAAATAAACAACGGTTGTTTACGGCGACGCAAAGAATTGTGGGTTATCTGTAGCAGCGAAGGATACACCTCATGCATCCTCCGAATTCCTTTGAAAGAAGGTCGCATTCGGAGTGTCCTACTTGCTTTTCTGAAATGAGATGGCCTCGATGACATATGCAGCCTTCGAATGTGACCTCTGGAGGGCGCAGCCTTCGAAATGAGACACAGATTGTATTGCTGTTGTTGTTTTTAGCGTTGGCATAATAAAACAACGGCATTTCCATAGAAACCAACGCACATTCCGTAAAACGAAAGCGCGCTTATGGACACACAAATCGGATATGAACAGTTGCGATACACTGTGTGGACAGTCAGTCGTCTAGATCGGATTCCATCCGGATATGCACAGAATCGGATTTGGGCTGACAGTCTGAACGAGGCTGATGTGTATAAATGGAACACAGTTCATTGCTGGAGCTGACGAGCTGATGATCTGAATCAAGAGAGAGAGATGCAGTGCAGAGCATGTGCAGTGCAGAGCATGTGCAGAGCAGGGGAACGCCAGGAACAGGATTAAGAACCGCTGCTTTAGAACATTGATTTTGAAACATGTGAATCCATTAGATTTGTTAGAAGACAGAATCGCAATTCATATATAAATAGATTTTTTCGTGCACCCATAGTTTTGACAACTCTTCCTCTTCTCTAAAGCAGCGCAGCATGGCCTCGCCCCCTTTGTTGCATGTTCCCGGGGTGGGGTTTATGTAAATTTCAGGGTTTGGGATGTCACTAACCCGGGAAGTTACTTGTTGTAGTCCCTACGAGCTGTAACTGTAGGCATTAAAGGGATACTCCACCCCAAAATGAAAATTTTGTCATTAATCACTTTACCCCCATGTCGTTCCAAACCCGTAAAAGCTTCGTTCGTCCTCGGAACACAATTTAAGATATTTTGGATGAAAACCGGCAGGTTTGTGACTGTCCCATTGACTGCCAAGTAAATTACACTGTCAAGGTTCAGCAAAGTATGAAAGACATCGTCAGAATAGTCCATCTGCCATCAGTGGTTCAACCGTAACGTTATGAAGCGACGAAAATACTTTTTGTACGCGAAGAAAACAAAAATAACGACTTTATTCAACAAATAGCGTATGCTGCTTACGTTCAGTGGATATTCTCCAAAATGGCGCTACGGTGATGCGGAGAGACATAGAGGAGACAAATTGTTGAATAGTCGTTATTTTGGTTTTCTTCGCGTACAAAAAGTATTCTCGTCGCTCAAACAGCAACATTACACACTAACTAAAGTTAAAAAAGTTAAATCACAATCAACCACCCCTTTAAAGTCCCCTTTGATAAACCTCTGATGGATATAATTTATATAAATTTTTGTTTGTGCATTCATAGAAATTCTTAGTTTAATTTAATGAAGAATGTCTACGTTTAAACTCTGCAACCAGTATTTCTTAGTTGGTTAGTGTTACGTCTCTGCAGTCACCAAGTGTAGTGTTTAGGTTATGTTAGGTTTAGGTTAAGGAGATGGTGAAATCAGAGGTTGTGTATCGTATGAAAGTCTCTCAGAGCCACTCTTGTTGGATGAAACAAAAATGTCTGTTTCCATGGTGATCAGGATATTGGGAGGTGCACATCTTGTGTGTCGGAAAAGAGTTTTGGCCTACTTCTTCCCTTCTGTGAAAAATTGCGCAGGGAAGGGGGGATCATTTGTAAGCCGCAGTGCCTGAAGCAATTACAGACAGGAAGGCGTGCAAGCTAAGCAGTGGTTCTTAAAAAGTTCAGTCACCTCCGCATTAGACATATTAATGGCTTTCTTCACAAAGCAGGTTCTCTTGCTGCTGTTCCAGACTTTTAATTTGCTCCCCTAGTTCATTAAACAACAAAAGTGAAATTAATTTGTCTGCCATTTCAGTTGTTATTCCCATTTTTACCTCTCAGCTGTTGAATTGAGACTGAACTTGCATATCAAGCAAGTTAATTAAATGGTTAGTTCACCCGTAATTGAACATTTTTTTTTCATCTTCATGTTGTTCCAAACCTGTATGCTTTTCTTTCTATGCAACACAAAAGGATGAATTTTGAAGAAGAACAAAACACCATAAAGTTAATTTGACATTTGAAAACACAGTATTTGTGTAAGAAATAGACTGAAATACAAGTCATTATTCACTGACAATCTTCCGTTTTGCTGCAGCTCTGAAATCCCATTTGTTCTCTGATACTGATGTTCTTTCAAAATCTGACAGCTGAAAGATCGTGCAGCCCTCCAGACATGCAACCCACATTTGTCTTTTTGTAAACGAGTAAATACCTGATTTAGTAAATCTCTAATTTGGGCTCTCATCGACTTGATCCTGTCATTTAGATAATTAGATTTGCTCTGTGTTCTTCCTGATTTCTTTCCGATTAGAGTCTGCTCAGTGGCTCGGGGGTCAAATGTGGTAGTGATTCACTAATTAAAGGTTTCTTTGTCTGTGTTTATGTTTTGTGTGTGATCAGGTTGTGAATTGGCTGGAGGGTCCTGGCACAGAGCAGCTCCGCACACAATGGGGGATTGGAGACTCCATTCGCGCTTCTCAGGCCTTGCAGCAGAAACATGAGGAGATCGAGAGTCAACACAGTGTAAGTACAACCATAATCTCTAGTGCATGTTTTTTTTTTTAGGCATGTATAGGCTCTGTGAAATGCAAATTGGTGGGGGGGGAATCGTGATGCCGGCTCAACATCGTGATGTCTATCAGCCATCAACCATCAACCCTAATGCACTATATTTCAAATGTTCTCAAATTTGGAGTATGGAGTCAAATCAATGCCACATGTACTTGCAAAAGAATTGAAGTATTGCAAAAAAAAAAAGTTTTGCAAATGAAAATAAAAGTATTGAAAATAAATATATATATATATATATATATATTATGCTTTTGTAAACAAAACTAAAGGATTGCAAAATATAAATGAAACTGAGCAAAAGCAGTGATTTTGCAACCCATATTTTTCATGGCCATAGCTGCTAATTTATTTGCAACACTGCTTTTATTTTGTGTTTGAGTCAAGTGTGAACTCGCAATAAACAATTGTTTTTTTTCTCAATATTTTCATTTTCGTTTGCAAAACGTAATTTTCTTTTGCAATGCTTCAATTCTTTTGCAAGTATGTGGCATTAATTTGACTCCATATCACTGGTTTTTATAAATATAAAAGCAAACTTAAAAAAGAAAAGAACACTTGAACATATATCAGTGAGATAAAAACTACCTAAAATGATAGAAACCATCTTTAGGAAAAGTTTATTTGAAGTGTAATTTGATTTTTTTTAGTTTGGCTTAAGTCCCATTCATTTACATAGAGAAGGAGGGGTTTATGACCTATACTGCAGGCAGACACCAGATGGCGATCAAAATGGTTTGGCTTTACTTTTCAGGATATGTGTGGCACAACTGAACTAAACAGCCATGTGCACTGGTACATGTAGTCTTTTAACCAGTGAATTGTAAATAATGTACATTGAATACTGGCGGTCACTGTGGTATTTAGCCTAAAAAGTTGTGAACCACTGTAGAACATAGAACTCAAACAGTCAGAGCTGCTGATAGAAAAATGATCTGTGATCTGTCAAATCAACTGAAGTTAAAGGGGTCATATGATGCTGCTAAAAAGAACATTATTTGGTGTAATGAAATGTTTATGCAAGAGAAAGGAAAAATTTAAATCGCATCATATGACCCCTTTAAGTCAGATGACACTAAATTGCTACATGCTGCAGTTTAAGTCCTGCCAGTAGGTGGCGTTATTGATGTATTTTACTTGCAATCACATGCTGCTCTTCTAGAATATTTGTGCTTCTGATTATGCACACTTTGTTTGAGGAAATAAAAATATATTGTGTTTAGGTTCATTTTGATTCTTTGATTCAGGCTATCTGGGAGATTTAAGTACATAAAGTCATCAATTAAAGCTTTGTTTACAGTCTTGGAAAATGCATTTGATTTGCTTTAAAGATGCGGTTTTCACCCACAGATTTGCACAGTTTTCCTGAAGGTCAGCTGTTTGGCCATCTGTCTCAGGAGTGGTTTGTGGTGTGCTTTTGGCTTGTCTGAAGTAGTTACTGCCTCTGTATTTCTTCAGTGTGGTTTGTGGCTCACTGAGATCACAAACAGCCTCTTTGATTTACAGGGATCTCTTTGACGTAGCGTTGTTGGTATTGATGTTTTGTTACAGGAAGTTGTTGTTTTGGAGTGTGTGTGTGACTCAGTAGCTTTATGGTTTGTTGAACAGTGCCCTCTTTGTCACGTTGAGTCAGGAACTGAGCCAATTATAGACATGGTTCAGACCATAGGTTATGTAAAAGTGATTTAGTGTTAGTCATCATGCAAAGTGTTGCCATAGTGGTGAGCTTTCTTGGAAGATGGTTTAGCTCTATTTGTGAATAGGGATTTTGGACACAATAGTAATTTATCTTGAACTAATAATTTTCAAAAGAACATGTGATATAAAGCAGCTGCTCAGTATTATATAAATACATAAAATATATATAATGTAATTTTTTTTCTTTATTCCTTAGTGACCCCAAAATTTTGAATGGTAGCAAGCGATAATAATAGTTATCCTTGCCTAAGCATTCACCACTAGTTAACATTACATTGATAAGCTTTTATTACGTTTTAGCCTAGTTTTTCTATGAAAATGTATGGGGAAATGAATGTGGTGTTAATTACAAAGAAACATTTGATTAGTTTGTTTGATACAGTTCATTTAATGGCCTTGTCATCAGTCCATTAACTGCAAATGTTCTACATTTTAGAGATTTTACGGTGTTTGAATCTTTTGTGTATATTTATGTTTCATTGGAGCTGTTGTATCCATTTGACCTGCGACATTGGTGTACTGTGTTTATGGACCTGAGGTCTTTATGAGTGCTGGTGGTTTGTTTAACTGTGTATTAACAGCTCACATCATGCTGTTTGTTGCAGGAGTGGTTTGCTGTTTATGTGGAGCTGAACCAGCAGATCGCAGCACTGCTGAGCGCAGGAGATGAAGAGGACCTGATGGAGCTCAAGGGTCTGCAGCAGCAGCTCAGTGACGTCTGTTACCGGCAGGCCAGCCAATTAGAGTTCAGACAGAACGTCCTGCAGTCTGCCCATGAGTTCCACATGACCGCACAAGATGTAAGATTCAATACGATCAGATGATATCACTAGATCTTCATGGAATCTGCACTCACAGAATTGCAATTAAAGCTCTGCAGATTTCCACAGAACACAAACATATTGTGCATGTAGATACTGGCTACTTTCATGCTTCCGCTATCAGTACAGTGTAATACTATCAGTTCTGTTTAAAGGCGACATAGTCAAATTTGATGATTTTTACTTTTCAAACTTACAGTTCTGGGCCCGTATTCACAAACCATTTTATCTTACCACTAAGAGTTCTCCTAAATAGCAGTAAAAATTGAGTTTTCTCTTAAAACCAATTCACAAAGCTGCTGAGACAATTTTTGCTAAGGAATAGAGATAAGTCTTAATCTAAGAGTAAGGGCGGGGTTGACCTTGTTGCTATGGATGATGTCAGCATGCTTACTAACTATGCACACAGTGATTGGCTGATAGGGAAGGGGTCTCTGTCAGAGATTTATTCATAGAAATATTGCAGAGTGCAATGTTATGTTGCCATATTCAAATAAAGGTTTAAAAATAAAAATGTTAATTGCCACATTGAAATAAAGATTTTAAAATGCAGGCTTAGTGTCACTAATTAAACAATATAATATATGTGTATATGTTCAGGTAATTGGCAGCCTGTATGCTTCTCGCAAAAAATAAATAAATTTGTGTTTATGCATATAAACAGCCTTTTAATTAACAGAGTAGAATAATCATGACTGATAGTAAGACATACAAACAAACAAGAAAACCAAACTGGACGCAAGAACAGCTGTTACTTCTTGCCCAACTGGTTAATGAAAACACGCATATAATCAAAGGAAAATTTGGAGTTGGGATAACCTCCAAAGCCAAAGGCGATACCTTTTTAAAAGCACATTATCAAATATTTCTAAAATGTTTACGTTCCGAGGTAGATTGCTGGCAACAGCCGTTTTAGGATAGTTTGTGGCTTGGTCTTAGTGACTTAGGAGTCCTCTTCACTACTAGCGTTTCACAGATTTAGGAGCTAGTTTTAGTGCTAAAATGCTTTGTGAAATACTCTTAGAGCAAAAATTTAAGGAGTCCTAAATTTAGGACTGACACCCATTATTTTTAAGATTTTCTTTTAAATTAGCGATTTATGAGCTACTTTTAGCCTTAAGATGTTTTGTGAATACGGGCCCTGGGCCCGTATGTATAAAACTTCTCAGAAATGCTCTTAAGAATAGTCTTAAGCTTTGACTTAAGTGTTAAAAAATTCTTAGTAAAAAGTAGGACTTTTCTAAGAGTAGGAGACTTGTATAAAGACACTAAAAGCAACTTTCAGTAAAGTCTAAGACTGATTCTTCAGTGTTGACTGAGGTGACACTTAAGTGTTGTGAGCTAAGGACTACAATGATGTCAACACAAAATGGCCGACCTCAACCTCTGAATCAGCCAATAGTGAGCCTGCTCATGTAAAGTCACAGCAGCACAACACCAATCATTTAATGTAACTACAACACAATCATTTCATTAAGTATTTTTTAAAATTCAATATATTTTCGCTGGAAAGTGTTTGTCGTCTCCTCTTTTTTGCCATCTTATTACTCCTAACTAGGTTAGGAGACCTCTCCAGCTCTCTTAAATAATTTAGGAGCTGAGACCTCTTTTAACACTTAGGAACCTTTATGAATCACTCTTATTCTTAAGTCTAGGAATAAGAGTAAAATTACGTCATTCTTAGAATTTTGACACACTTAAGACTAAACTTTTACTTTGAGCGGCTTTATACATACGGCCCCTGATCGGAAGAGGTTATTACATTTTTTACTTTATCAGTTAAAGTTTTTATCAAAAAATACTTTTTGATCTTTACAATTAAGTTTGTATCGTTTTATCAACTCCATATTATCATATAAGTCCAATATATTTTCGCTGGAAAGTGTTTGTCGTCTCCTCTTTTCTGCCATCTTATTACTCCTAACTAGGTTAGGAGACCTCTCCAGCTCTCTTAAATAATTTAGGAGCTGAGACCTCTTTTAACACTTAGGAACCTTTTATGAATCACTCTTATTCTTAAGTCTAGGAATAAGAGTAAAATTATGTCATTCTTAGAATTTTGACACACTTAAGACTAAACTTTTACTTTGAGCGGCTTTATACATACGGCCCCTGGTCTTTTTGTGCACAGTTCATCTGGGCCTGTTATTCTGAATGAAACCTGATTCAAATGCAGTAACTTGCTCAGCCTCTGAAATAAATGTTCTTTTCATTTAATGATATGAATCCCTCTTAGATTTTCATCATGTGCCCTCTATTCATCTGGCTCCATTGTGGTATTTAACACCCGCTTTTTGCAATCCTATCCAAATTCCAGAAGGATAAAAATCAAGTCTCGCCCTACTTTCTATTTTTCTTTTGCTGAATATCCTGTTCCCCTTGGGTGTTTGTCAAAATACAGAAATACAATGTCTTGAAGTCAACATAAAATGCCATTCACAGGCCATTTGCACACATTTAAAGCCACCGATTTCCTCACCAGTCAGCACAGAAAATCGGTGTACATATTCATTGTGAGCCTACATATTACTTAAATAATTATTTTGTTGTTTATTGAGTGTTTCAACCGTATGTGAATATATACATGTATAGAAAGCTGCTTTCTGATGCCACTGTCATATGTGTTTGTCACAGATGTCCCAGCAGTTAGACGGGCTGTTAGGCATGCTGTGTGCAGACGTCGCCCCTGCAGATGGAGCTGCAATCCAGCAAACTCTAAAACATCTGGAGGAGAAACTCAAGAGCGTGGGTAGGAAGCTCTGTTGTCCTACTCATACGTCTGATCCTGGTTCATGTAATTAAAGTTTGATAAACCAGAACTTTTGGTGCTTATGCATCATTTAACCAGATGTCTGATTTTCAAGAACCACCCAAGACATACAAATAAAATAAATTGTGGCTGGTTGTCTTGTCATTTAGTAGTGTTTAATCATGAAACATGAAAAAATGTCATATGAAAAATTTTCAAACCCTTTTTTTTTTTTTTGGTGAACGCATTTGCATTTAGCAGACACTTGTATTTAGAGCAGCTAATTACAAAAATAATAATTCTTAAACTGACATAAAACATTCATTAAAACAAAGTGAAATATGCTACTCCACTTGCTAATTAGTGCTTTAAACAACATATATATTTTCAGTTGTTTTATCAAATATATGCCTTGTAAATGCAAATTTTTTTCAGGGTGACTGGCATCGGAATCTTTAAAAAAATCCACATAGAGAAGTTTCCTCTCTTTCTGTGTATTGAGTCTCTCACTGTTTTCCAGAGGGTGCCTTGCAAAGCTTGAGAGAAAAAGGCCAAGTACTGCTTGACCAGATGTCTACCCAGACATCCTTTTCCTATGGCAAGGATGTAAGCATTGAGAACAAGGAGAATATCGACCACATTCACAGCGTCATGGAGGACATGCAGCTCCGCAAACAGAGGTTCCTCTTCTCTTTTCATGATTTCTAATCATGGACATGACACTTCTGGTGTACGAAAAGAAAGTGATGATGGTCTGATGTGTTCGCTTGTGTTTTATAGGTGTGAGGACATGGTTGAAGTCAGGAGACTCAAGATGCTGCAGATGGTACAGCTCTTCAAGTGTGAGGAAGATGCTTCACAGGTCAGAGCTTGAAATTCAAATGGAGAGACTCTTAGAAGTGGGACTGTAGTTACTGAGGGGCCTTTTAATTTTTTTTCACAGGCAGTGGAGTGGTTAGGAGAGTTGCTCGATGCTTTGTTGAAGACCCACATTCGACTGGGAGATGATTCACAGGAAACCAAAGTGCTGCTGGAGAAACACAAGAAGTTTGTGGATGTTGCACAGGTATTTTGAATTTCCTCTGCTGGCACACCCATCAGCAAATTGAATTATATTGAATGAGCAGCTAGACCATGTGAAATCCCAATGAAAAAAAAATCTATTTTGCATTATTATTATTAATATTATTAATATTATTTTGTGTGTGTTGTTACAGGAGGTAAAAAAAAAAGCAATTTTTCTTATCAAAAGTGACACTTAAATAAATGCTTCATTCATATTAGAAATCCTATTTTTCCTCTTTGTATGTATGGGCAATTTATTTATTTTTTTGTCTTCTTTTAAGAGTATTGTGTTGTTACTTGTTGGAGTATCCAGCCTGTGTTTTGTTATCGGTTCGCAGTAACCTCTTCCTTTTCTGCTTTCAGAGCACCTATGATTACGGCCGCCAGCTGCTGCAGGCCACAGTGGTGCTGTGCCAGTCTCTGCGTTGTACCACTCGCTCCTCAGGGGACACGCTGCCCAGACTCAACCGTGTGTGGAAACAGTTCACAGTCACGTCTGACGAGAGGCAGCACAGGCTGGAGATGGCCAGTGCTTTCCACACAGCTGCGGAGAAGGTTGGTACAGTTCTGCAAAACAAATGTCATAACAAATCTAAAGGAGTAGTTTAAGGAAAACTGTCACCATTTACTCACTCTCTTGTCGTTCCAAACCTGTATGAATTTCTGTCTTCCATGGAACACCATGGGAGAAATTTTGGGCGAACAGCATTGTTCTTTGGATTTTCTCCTTTTTGTGTTCCACGGAAAATATAATGGCAAATGGGTTTTGCCCCAACATGAGGATGTATAAATAATTTTTGTGAATTGTTCCTTTAAAATGTATTGTTTGAGTTAATTTATCATGAAGAACCATTGTTAGCTTAATTCTATTTATTATGACTTCATAAATAACTATGGTCTGCCTGTTGGCAGCACTAAGGTTTTTGATGGTGGTGAAAATCTGCATATTCATGTGTATTTTTAGCAAAGTCAAATGAAAGCAAACACATTTATGCACCTACAGTGGGGTTCAAAAGACTATGAATTTGCATTTTGTTTATCCTTTATTATTATTATCATCATCATCATCATCAAAAAAAAAAAGTTTGGGAATATTTTATTCAAGTAGCTTTGGATGCCACAATCTATCCAAAGCCTGATGATTTTGATGTAGACTTTTGGACCCCACTGTATGTTAAACTAATTTCTCATGTGACGAGTGGGGGCGGGGCCGAGAGCCGTGGGAACGGGGCGAGGCCGGTGGAGTAAATGCTAATGCGCGACACCTGCGCCACTCACCGGTCTCGA
>NW_015654351.1:733017-733340 GCF_001515625.1 Sinocyclocheilus rhinocerous
CCGCGAGGGGCTGTCGCGCTATTTTGTGTTTATTTTATTATTAAAGTTTTCTTTGAATGTTCGCCGGTTCCCGCCTCCTTCTTCCGCGATGCCAGGCGGTGGCACTGGACAGCCCTCGGTGGATGGCCCGACACTCCTTCGCCGCCCGGTGGACGGCGATGGCTCCTCCTGTTGAGGGCAGACGGCAGCGAGTCCCCCGTTCCCTGCTTCTCCCCATCATGGCGGATGGCAGCAGGCTCCGGCCTCAGGCGAATGGCGGCGACTCCTCCGCTCCCTCACGGACGGCAGCCGTCCCTCCACAGCCCAGGCGGCCGGCAGCGAGT
>NW_015654351.1:733888-750396 GCF_001515625.1 Sinocyclocheilus rhinocerous
GTTCGTTGGTCGGGAAGAAGGAGGCGGGAACCGGTGAACATTTAAAGACTTTAATAAAATAAACACAAAATAGCGTGACAGCCCCTCGCGGACGACTGTCGCGCACAAACAGAACCAAAACACAAAATAAAATCCAGGCCTGGTCCTCTCTCGTCACTCCTCCTTTTATCCTTCCGGAGCTCCTCCGTGGGACTCGAGACCGGTGAGTGGCGCAGGTGTCGCGCATTAGCATTTACTCCACCGGCCTTGCTCCGTTCCCACGGCTCTTGGCCCCGCCCCTCTCGTCACACTCATTATTAATAATAATAATAATAATAATAGAGTTTTAGAGAAAACTAGTGTGTTTCAGTGATGTGGTCACATGTACTGTCTACAAACTTCCCAGCTGTAATGTCAGACAGTAACTGACTTTCTCTCTGCCTTCAGATTCTGAGAGAAAGCCCTGAATTAGCCGAGCAGATGGTGGATGTGGAGGCATATGAAGAGGTGGAGACTGTGGGGAAAGGTCTGCTGGACAGGCTCACTGTGCCAGTCATTTTCCCTGATGGGTAAGAACCGAAAGGCCAAAGTACAGCGCACTTATAAAGCTCTGCTACTCTCTATTTTCTCTGAACTATCGTTAGTCTAAGTACTTCTATCCTTGCATGTTCATCTTTTTTTTTTTAGTTTATTAGCTTTATTTTTGATAGGACAGTCGGTAGACGGGAAGCAAAGTGGGAGAGAGAGAGGGGGTGGGATTAGGCAAGGTCAGCGAGCTGGGACTCGAACTTGGGACGCACAAAGCGCAACAGTGCTATATGTCGATGCGCTGCCCGTTAGGCTATCACCGCTGACATGTTCATCTTAAATTCTATATGGATCAACATGCACATTATTTATTTATTTATTTATTAATTTGTTGTTGTATTAATTAACCATCATTATTATTATTATCACAATAATAGTAATAATGATAGACATTTTTAATAATAGGATCCTTTTAAACTGCATTGAAGGAGTTCCCATGTATTTTCAATCCGTAGGTGCTAGCAACGCCAAGGTCATGGGTTTGATTCCAAGGGAATGCATGAATTGACAGAATGTATAGCTTGAATCCCATGTCACTTTGAATAAAGTGTCTGCCAAATACATAAATGTTGGCTGCTTTTCCTTCACTCATTTATTTATGTATGTATGCTTATTAATTCATTTACTTATTTATGTACTTATTTACTAATTTATTTGTTTATCCACATGCAAAATCCTGTGTGTAGGTGTTGTTGTTGTAGTAGTAGTAGTAGTCGTCCTCATTTATGATGTATTCATAAATTTTTCTTTTAAAAATTTGATTATTTTAAATAGAATTGGAGTTATGATGTATGTTAGCTGTTTTTCTTTTACTATCTGTTCTAATTCATTAATTTTAAAATACTAAATTTCCTTGTGTAAAGAAATTAATATGTAAGCAAATTTTCTATTTGCCTCAAACGAATTTTACCCATTTAAGCATAAACTTTTAATATTTACTTCCTTAATTGGATTGCTTTATCATCTTGGGCTGTTATTCAACAATCACTAAGATGAAAATGTTTTGTTTTTGTCATCATTTCCCTCCCTCCCCATTCGCCCCGGTTGCAGGAGCGAGCAGTTCTTCGGCAGCCCGGGAGACATGGCCTCCTCGGCCGAAATTATCCGGGAACGGATGAAACTGGTGTAATTTTAAAATACTAAATTTCCTTGTGTAAAGAAATTAATATGTAAGCAAATTTTCTATTTGCCTCAAACAAATTTTACCCATTTAAGCGTAAACTTTTAATATTTACTTCCTTAATTGGATTGCTTTATCATCTTGGGCTGTTATTCAACAATCACTAAGATGAAAATGTTTTGTTTTTGTCATCATTTCCCTCCCTCCCCATTCGCCCCGGTTGCAGGAGCGAGCAGTTCTTCGGCAGCCCGGGAGACATGGCCTCCTCGGCCGAAATTATCCGTGAACGGATGAAACTGGTGGAGGAAAAGAGATTCTTACAGGAAGAGGTGGAGCAGCGGCTGGATGAGGAGGCTCTGGAGGCGGGGCCCAGGGAGAGTTGAGAAGCCGATACCCCTCATGCCCTCTTGCAGGAAGCGTTGCAGATGGCAGCACAGCGCCTGATCCTCATGTGCATCTCGCTGCTCTGCCGGCCCGGTCCAAATGTGACCTAGATCACCCGCCGTCTCTGTTATACTCCACCTCACCAAGCCATCTTAACTTACCGAGCGCAGTTAAAGATAGACTCCATGGGCTCGCATTGCATTGCCTGCGTGGACAGCTGAATACTAAATCAACCACACTACTTTGAACTCTCGCCTCCCTACAAAGCTTTACCTTACCTGTCGACTCGTTCTCCTCCCAGCGAGGCGCCTTGAGCTTGTAATGGTGCTACTAAACCTATAGAATGTACATAAAGCGGCATCTTTATCCCATTTGTATCTGGTGCTCCAGATTTGTAGGCCTTTCCTGACCGTAAGCATTGTATTTTCTATTTCTTTCCTTCGGTTGCTTTCTGTTGAGAATTACCAAACCTTCTCTCTTATGCCAGTATAAATATCCATCCGCAAGGCCTTTGCTGAAGATGGTGTTTAATGTAGAAACGGGACATGACAGCACATCAGAAACTGAAGCTGTTGTAGTTCAACAATGAAGGTACAAACAAAGCAAAGCTTTAAGGTCCAATGTCGAATTGTTGTTTAGAGCTTTGTTTTGACAGTAAAATGTGAAACGGAGCTATGTTTCATCTCATAAATTGTCAGTCTAATGCATACGCTGCTTGCATATGGATGCATGTCATAAAATATTAATTTCATATTTATTTTCCTTTTTTTTTTTTTTTGTACCTTGCATACCATTTAAATTGTATAATGCTTTTGCCATTTTTAAAGGCTATAGTGTATTTTATGAAAATATAAGTTGTATAAAATAAATGAAGAAAAAAATTGCGCCATAAGACGGGAGAGGAAAGGCTGTCTCTTTTACAACGTCATAAAGCTGGCTTGTTGTGCATACTAATTTACTACACTAGTGTTCAAAAGATTTGGGTCAGTATGAGTTTAAAATGTTTTAAAAGAAGTCTCATGCTCATCAAGGCAAGGCCATTTATTTGATCAAAGATACAGTAAAAACAGTGAAATATTAAAATTCAGATATATATGCTATATGCTGATTTAATGCAAGAATTTCAAGAAACATTTCTTTATATTATCTTTGTGGAAACCATGATTCTTTTTTTGGGGCTGTTGGCTGGTTTGTGCAGTAAAAATATTTCTAAAAAGTTTTCATGCATATTGCATGAACTCTGACTTGTTTCTATATAAATGGTTTCTTATAACTTCCCAAGATGCCAGGCTGTGAGTGCATAAGTCAAGCAGGTCATTAGTTGCCTGCGGCGTTGCTATTCGCTTACATTCTCTCTGCCCTGTGCTGCATTTTAGGAGAAAGTCTTTATCAATTTTGTATCAGTTTAGACAAGGTTAAGATATTTTTATACTGAATATTTCATACTGCATCAAAGTTTTACTCCAGACTTCAGCTGCTCGCTTCAAACTCTTGCTTTCTCGTTATTTTACAGGCTCTAAATGATTCACTTAGTTTGTTATGAGAATCACTGACATAGTTGGACATTGATTTGATCTCACTAAACCTGTCCAAAACATGTTTAGGTCACATTTTCCCTCAAAAATATTAATAAAATTAAATATTAAGTAATACAATTTTGCATGGAGAAAATTCTCTCATTTATTTATTTGGTATTGATGTAGCTTAGTATCTTAATGTTAATAATTTTATTAAGTGGTGTTCTTATGTTGTTCAAGTTTTAGGCATCATCACAGCAAAAAATCCTGTGACAACTCGACTTCATCTTTTTATTCAGATTTTTTAAAGATGTAAAGGGTGTCAATTTTAACATACATGCTTGTCATGTTTCCAGAAAGCTTAGTCACAGAGTTTATGTGATGACTGGCCTGAGAATCAGTGTTCTGTCTAATAATAACCTTATCAGGGCCCTTGACAGATGGCATGGGTGTCGTCCGGGGCCACAGGGCCCTTCTTACTTAGTCCTGCACTGCCCATTGGTGCTCTCTAAAGTCTATTGGATTTCTCAGCTGTCTTAGCAGCTGCTGCCTCTGTACTGGTTTTGGGAGGACTGCTGGGATGTCTTGTAACAGTGGAAAAAGACAGACCCTCTGTGACAGTTTTCTGGAAACCTTGATAATAGCTTTAACTGGCAGCCTTTTAAACAGTTCCCAGTCTGCACTGAAGTCTAAATTGGAATGATTAAAAAAAAAAAAAATCTTACACTGGAAATCACATGGTAATAGAAATTCACTCATGGATAACCTGTTTAAAAGATGATGGTAAAGTGTATTATAATACATATTTTTGTCTTGTACATATTTCTGTTTTACCAAAGAGCTCACAATGTTCTTTGTAGATAAAATGGCATCATTGTGTCTATAATCTTCCTCACCATGTTCACCGTGACGGGTGTCCTACATTGTAAAATCATCTGTGTAAAATGCTGATTAATTATTGAATGTAAAATGCACAGCTGAATTAATAATAATGCTGCCCTGTTGTTATAAACGTCCCCTCTTTATCTCAAAACATTTCCTCCATCAGGCTTTGATAGGAAGACCCCATAGGAGGACCTCAGGATGTTCTGCAGACACTATTGTCCTCAATGGAAAAGACAACATTACTGCAGCAGTAAGTATGTGGTGTGATGCTGAACTAAAGGTAACTTTTTCCTCTGTTTCACAGTGATCATTCTAGAAAGTGTTTTTTTTTTTATTCTAGGAATGCCAAGTATAAAATGTCCATATTACAATATGATGCACGTCACTGAAATATACTACTGTTCAAAAGTTTGGGGTTGGTAAAATTTTGTTAATGTTTTTGAAAGAAATTTCTTATGTATCAAGACTGCAATTATTTGATCAAAAAATACAGTAACAACAGTAATATTATGAAATACTGAAATTTAAAACAATTTGCTGACAAAGCTAAAGTTTCATCAACATTACTCCGGTCTTCAGTGTCACATGATCTTTCAGAAATCATTCTAATTTGATGATTTGGTGGTTAAGAAACATTTCTCAATGTTGAAAACAGTTGGGCTGCTTAATGTTTTTGTGGACCCTGTCATACATTGCTTTTCTTTGATGGATAGATCAGTTTAATAAAAATCAAACATCAAAATTGTATGACATTCTATGACATTTACTTTATAGTCATTCTAAACCTGTTTGACATTATCTGTGGAATCTTTTATGTTCTGCAGAAAAAAGAAATGGACACCGGTTTGGAATGACATGAGAGTAAATTTTCATTTTTTTGGTTGGACTATCCCTTTAAGAATTTGGGGACTGTTTCTCTTGGGACTGGTCATTATCAGAGAGTCTCTCTGGCCTTTTCCGTCTATTATGCTGTGGTTGACTGATACACATTAAAATCTGCCACCTTCAAATAACCTTTTATTCATTGATTTATTTATTTTTTTAATTGCTCGCAACATCACTGTTTGTATCATTGTTCATTTGCATAAATCTATACTAAATAAGTGTATAAACAACATGTACTGTAGGTATATAAATTTTGCACGTCTCTAGAATACTTGACTCGGGTGATAGTGTATCCGTCCTTTATTTTATGCATCAGACTGTTTGTAGTTGCACATTGTTGTTGTTTGGTGGAATAATGTGTTAGAAAGAAACATAAGGGATTTCTAAAAGCAGTTATTTGAATAATTTACTAGCCATTACATTTAATAGGAAGGGAACGTAATGTGGCTTTGTGGTGGTCTGTGGTTTGGAACAGGCATTTAAGGACAGAACAAGCCTCTTCCATGCTCCTGCTCATTTTAAACACATGCTACAACATGGAAAGATGCCATGCAGGGCATGCTGAGAATGCCTTTCTGGCATTTCTTACCATTTAATTATGCTGATGACAAAGTATAGTTTCAGTGAAAATAAACACTTCTGATGGGATTAGTTCACCAAAAAAATGAACATTCTATGAACATTCCCCTCATGTTGGTCAAAATGTTGGACTTTATGTGGAACACAAAATATGTTTAATAAGAAAAAAAGTATCTCTGCTTTCAACACATATTAGTTTAGCCTCGAACACTGAATCCGCATGTTAGAATGATTTCTGAAGGATCATGTGACACTGAAGACTGGAGTAATGATGCTGAAATTTTAGCTTTGTCATCACAGGAATAAATCACATTTTAAAAAAGACTAAAATAGAAAACAGTTATGATAAAATAAACACAGCCTTGGTGAGCAAAAGAGGCTTATTTCAAAAACATTAAGGGGGAAAAAAAATCTTACTAACCCTAAAACTTGACTTGGCTTGTGTGGTATATTCAAAGTGTTTTTAAGCCATATCATAATGTGACGGACAAAAATGTAAAATATTCTTGCCCTCCATTTCAGGTTTTGTGAATTGGATCATTGAAAAGATTCGAGTACGATTAAATGAATTGCTCAAGAATAAGATGTTGTTGCCTTGCTCCTCAAAGCATCAGAGAAAGCTAGAGCAGATGTGATTTTTACAGTGAATGACTTGCAGTGCTTTTCAGTCATGACTTATGTTTTCAGTATTAGAATATAGTTTTTGCGTGGACTATGCTTATTTTGTCCTTTTGACATGAGACTAAATGACTAAATAATGGCAAAATGGTGAGCTATTTTTCTAAGTATAATTGTTTCCAATATGCTCTATTGTGATGAAAAGTAAAGGTTAGTCATAGTGAGACATGCAAGGGGAGGGGAGAGAGCAACAGACTCACCAAAGCAACCAAACGGGGGGTGTGTCAAATGGCTCTCTGCACAGTGTGATAAACTTAGTGGATATTTCTATTTTTAACACGCCTCTCTGCCCTGTCAACATAGACGGCTGTGTTTGCACCATACTGTTCATTCAGGCCAGTGGCCCCGGTGGAGCCTGTAAGAGCACAGCAATGCTGAAAGACCTTTGAGGGGTTGCAGAGTTTACCTGCAGGGCAAGTGGATCTTTGATGTGGACGTGGGCCGTGTCACTTTAAAAACCCCAGAGACTTCATTCTGTGTTTAGCCGCCTGTCGGGACAGTTGTGGACTTTTGAAAAGAGGAGCTTTGGATTACAGCACAAACCTGTGTGTACTGAGCTTTGTTCTGACCTTTCTGGTTCTTGGATGTGTGGACTCGAGGGGACAATGTCCACAATGTCCAGTGAAGGTGATGCTGGAGGTCAGCCTTCCACAACAACAATCAGCACTGTGGCCGTACAGGCTGGAACTTCCCAGATTGTTGTAGCAGTACTCAAGGTATTTGAACTATTCTACTTTACAATGCAAAGCTTTATGTAGACTGATGATATGAACTGTATGTTTGTCACTGGAATATAGTATATACATTTTGAATTATTTTAGATGCATTACTGTGCAGTTAATAAGAACATTCTTTGGTGATTGAGGTTGACTTCAACTGTAGTGTTAGTTTGTCTATATCTATAGACTATATCATCTGTGGAACACAAAATAAGAAATTTAGCAGAATATACCAGCTAAAGTGTTATTGTAGTATTATTAATATATTATAGTATTTATTTAGAAGTTTTAGCTTTTATTTTTATATTTTCAGTTGTCATTTGAATTTTGTGCCTTTGTAATGTTTGATTTTCTATTTAGCTTTTTTAGTATTAGTGATTTTAGAACTTCAATTTAAACATTTTCAGTTAAGTTGCCAATGAAAAATTTTCATTTTAAAGGGATAGTTCACCCAAAAATGAAAATGTGATGTTTATCTGCTTACCCCCAGGGCATCCAAGATGTAGGTGACTTTGTTTCTTCAGTAGAACACAAACGAAGATTTTTAACTCAAACCGTTGCAGTCTGTCAGTCTTATAATGGAAGTGAATGGGAATCACGGCTTTGAGAGTAAAAAAAAAAACATACACAAACAAAACCAAATTAAACCCTGCGGCTCGTGACGATACATTGATGTGTAAAGACACGAAACGATCGGTCAGTGCAAGAAACTGAACAGTATTTATATAGTTTTTTACGTCTGATTCACCTACAATGTCCGAACTGTCCTGAGCTCGTTCTCAACAGCCGGCGCGTGGCGCGTCTTCTTCTTGCTTTACGGCAGATCGCAGGCTTATAAGTGCATTACCGCCACCTATCTCTCAAATGGACCATTGACACTCTTTATAGAGTCTGTAGATAGAGTGTCAATAGTTCATTTGAGAGATAGGTGAGTTAAAAATCTCCGTTTGTGTTCTACCGAAGAAACAAAGTCACCTACATCTTGGATGCCCTGGGGGTAAGCAGATAAACATCAAATTTTCATTTTTGGGTGAACTATCCCTTTAAGTTTTTAATCTAATATTCTATTTTATTTCATTGTTATTTCTATTTATATTCAATTACTGGAATGACCTTTAATAGTTTTAGTAATTTTAGTACAAATACATTCCTTCAGCTTATTTCAGTTAGTTGCCAAGGCAGCTTCAAATTTGTTTTCTTTTCTATCTAATAGTTATAGTTTATTAATATGTGTATAAAATGTATTTTAAATTATATATTTAATTACCAAAAACAATGGCAAATTTTTAGTTTTAGTTTAACAATAACAACACTGCCTAGTAAACTATTCCTTTCCTGATAATATCTTTGAATGAATAATACTGTACGGCTGCATGCAATGTTGAACTCACGTCATTGCTTTATCCAAAAGCACTGCTACAATCATGGAAGGAAACTGCTCTCACCAGTGATGTTATGGGCAAACAGTTCGGGGTATTCAACAGACTCTTGGCTTGGGCTATCAATAAAACCTTATTGTTTTTCTGTGAGAGGATTCCATGGAATGTGAATGTTCCATAATGCCTGACGCAGTGACTTAATGGGGAGGCAAAAACAGCTGTGAGAGAAACACAGAGCTCTGTGATGGTCCAAACTCCTGATGGCCTGAATTATTCATAAAGATTCTCTGTGACCGGTCATCCTTATGTCTAGTTATAAGGTTCTATTATTGTCTAATGTATGCTTGCTCCTGCTTTTGTTTCAGGGAATAGTTCAGCCCAAAATGAAAGTCTGCTGTTTTGTACTTTTCCTATACACTCCTAATATTGTTTATAGCTTATATGTCTGTGTTAGACTCCGAAAAGCTCCATAAATGTATACAGTGCTTCCAATCCTCCAAGTTCAGTCATTTGATAGGAGAAAACTGAATTTAAGTTATTTACTGACAATCTTCCCTCCCCCAGAGCTATCAAATCTCATTTTTATTTACATATTACTCCTCTATATGTTGCAGGTTTGACATAATTGATTTTTAGGTGTAGTATTTATTCACTTCATTCCTTGTTTATATGGCTGGTTCTTAATACACAAAGCAGTTAATGTGTGTTAGTATTTAAAAACCACCAGATGCCTGCAATAGACCCTGTAAGCAGACTTAATGTAAACAGAAATGATAATTAGCCATCAGTCCGCATACCTTAAACTGTATTTTTTGCAGTTGTTTAACAAACATGACAGGCTGTGGCAGCTGTGGCAGCTCCACATTTCATTCACTCTCAGAATGGCTCTTCCCGTACTTGCAAATTGCAATGCGATTTTAAGATCAGCGCAATTTGCATGCCAAAGTTTGCATTGGGACTTGCAATTGATCGGATGAGAATTCACTGAGGGGGCTTTGCATTGAAATCGAAGTGCTCTTTGGCCAGGGGCCAGTGGAGGACCTTCTTTCAGTCTTGTTTACAGTCTGTGAAATGCACTTGAGGCCACGTGGATACAAGAGGTGCATGTGCAGAAGCACAGCCATTCATTAACATGTTCTCGGGTGTGTGGATTGCGTGTGTGTGTGTTTAAAGTGTGGCGAGCTGGTGCATCTACAACTGACAGAAGCACAACCCAACCTTCTGGAGATTGGAAACAACCAGGATGAAACCAAAAAGCTTCTAGAGGAACATGAGCAGCTCCTTGCTAAACTTAAGGTAATCTCTACTGTACCAATGCAAAATAAAAATGTTTTGATCTTAAAGCCCAATAGTTGTAGGACCAGACAAAAGTTTGGAAACACCCTCCAGTAACTGAATTTACATTTTCACATGATCTTTAAATCCTTTTTTATTTTTAAAGCTTATTCTGGAATGCTTAAAATTTAGTTTTGTAGACAAATATAAATAGTTTGTGAATACATCTTCAGCATTTATAATTGTAAGAGTTTTTTGAGCACAAAATCAGCAAATTAGAATGATTTCTGAAGGATCATGCCACGCTGAAGATTGGAATAATGGATGACAATTAGATTTTAAAATATATTCAAAAAGAAAATAGTTCTTTTAAATTGTAACAATATTTCACAGTATTACTGTTTTTACTTTATTTTTTTATCAAATAAATGCTGCCTTGTTGATAAAAAAAAAAAATCTTGGTCTTTCAAAAACAAACTTTTGCAGAGTGGTGTAACTAATATAGTTTTTATTTATTTATTTAAGACGTTACACCAGATGGCAAAGTAAAAGCATCCAATAATATGCGATCTCATTAAGTATTGCTTAAAGCGCATCCCAGGATGCACCTCATGAAGTTTAATGAGAGAATGGAATTTAGACCAATGGTGGTGAAAAAATGTTTTGATCATTCCTAAACTTTAGTTGTGTGATTTTGTAGGATTGATTACTTTTATTCTTTTACTTTATACTTTTATAAGTACTTTTATACTTTTATTCTGAAAAATAGTAGCTGTGTTCCAACTTTTGGTATGTATTTGTATAGTTGTCTATGCTTTATCCTAAGCACAATGTCCTTCTCACACAACCATGAGGAGATGATTTATGGGATTTTCACAGATGTTTTTTGGTGCCGTTGTTGGAGGCATATCTGTTTAAGACCCACCACTCAGTTTAAAGGGGTCTTATTATGCTCTTTTCTTGATTTTGTTTTGGGGGTGTACTAGAACAGGCTCTCATACTAGGTTGTTCAGAAAAACACATTATTTTTTCACATATTTTACATTATTACAACACCTCTCTCCTCAGTCTGGCATGAACTGCTCGAATAGTTCCTGTATCAAATGAAGGCCCGAAATGTGCTGTGATTGGTTAGCTGGGCCAGTGTGTGTTGTGATTGGCACCACTCGGCGCCTGGTCGGGACTCGGGAAATGTCATGCCCCTCTGCGAGCTTCAGAGTAAATATTGCGTCAAAATCAAATAAATTTGAGCGCTATTTAAACCCGGATGATTGTAATCACTCTAAGTTTGTCTGCCTTGTGAAAGCTAGCTTGTCTCTGACGTAGTGATAACACTCGTTGCCTTCTCTAGTGCAGCTAAACCAGGTCTTGTCCCATTCGTCGGTATTTGTGATATCGCAAATCCTGGAAAATATGCGTTGTAGTCCAAACGAGTCGTTCGTTGTAGTTTTTGAAAAGTGATTTCTGTTAAATAAAATATCTCCTTTTGAATTGGGCTTTGGGCTTTGTAACTTCGCAGATCTTTTTTATGCTCAAACAGCAACATTACAGACTAACTAAAGTTGAAAAAGTGAAAAAGCATAATAGGACCCCTTTAACTTCGAAGGTTCTTCAACGTTTCATTTGAGCCTTTGAAATACAATTGTTATAAATCTACTCTGTTCAGTGGGATGATTCCATTCATGATGAATGTTTTGAAGTTGAATTATAAAGATATTTGCAGGGTAGAAATAAAAGACTTAATGAAGAGAAATTAATAACAGATGTTAAACGTTTTGTGTACAGTTTCATAAGACGTTTTGTACACTTTTTTTATTGCCAGATCCAAATAGCTGGCGTTACATCAGACATATGCCACAAAGCAATGCTTTCAGACCTTACAAGGAGAGTTCCTTGCTGCTTTGAACATGCTGTCTTCAAAATATTGATTCGAACATACAATTATATGCTACAGAAGCATTTCCGTGCTATATTTGAAAGTGAAAAACCATCAGAGTGCGCTATCTGACCAAAAGTAACTACAGGCTCAGAATGAAGAGTACAGCCTTTAATCAGAACAAAATCCTCTACCACAGCTAAAACATATTGCACATTACCAAACATTTCATCATGTACTTATGTGCATCTCATTTGCCCACCAGACGTTTCTAATCAGCATGGGGGCTGCTTTTTGTTTTGAGTTTAAATAAAAGTAAGAGCTGTGTACACTTACATGCTAGGGCAATGTGTTAATATCTAATAATTGAATTTAAATTTTACACAGAAAAATGAAGGAGGCGTATGGGCTTTGCTGGAGGAGGCTGATAAAACAGCAGCTCAGAAGAAAGGAGAGGAGCTGGTTTATGAGGCCATGGCTGTCTCTCTCAGTGAGGCTTGGAAAACACTGGTGGCCCACCTGGAGAAAAGGAGATCACTCCTGATCTTGGCCTGCCATTTTTTTGAGTGTGCTCTGGAGGTAATGTGGTTTCCTATAGTACCTGCTGAAGTACTATCAGAAACTCGCTGTAGGAAAATTGCAATTGTTGTTTAATGCCTTATCGTAAGGAATCTAAAGGGTTAGGTCACCCAAAAATGGAAATTAGCTTGTGTTTTACTCACCCTCGAGGCATCATAGGTGTATATGCGTTTCTTCTTTCAGACGAATCCAGTCGGAGTTATATAAAAAATTGTCCTGGCTATTCCAAGCTCTATCATTGCAGTCAGCGGGTGTTGCAGTTGAACAGTCCACAAGTCGTCAAATAAAGCGCGCACATCCGTAATAAAAATGCTTCTGTCATACGCGGAAGCCGTTCCGGCGGATGACGTAAGATGTCGGCATTGCGTGATTAGTGACGAATGCGGAGAGAGAACAAAACAAAACGCCGGTCACGAATTAGAAGTACAAACCGAGGATTTTCAAAGAAAAATGTTAGAGGATTTCGATATAAACCAAGAGGAGACTGGTTTTCCTTTGCTAAAGTAAGGAAACTTTGCTTCCTTTGCTCCTATAAACAAACTCGCGAGACTAGCATATCTCAGATGCGCTCGCACTGCACATAAGTGTTGCGTCATCCGCCGGAACGGCTTTCCTCGTATGACAGATACCGGAAGTGAGAGAAAAGTGTTTATTACGTTTGAAATATGGATATGTTTCTTACAAAAACGCATGGATTCACTACAGGAGGCCTTTATTCACCCCCCGGAGCCGTGTGAGGCATGTTTTATTATGGATGCGCGCGCTTTATTTGACGAATTGTGGACTGTTCAACTGCAACACCCGCTGACTGCAATGATAGAGCTTGGAATAGCCAGGACAATTTTTAACATAACTCTGACTGGATTCGTCTGAAAGAAGAAAGTCATATACACCTAGGATGCTTCGAGGGTGAGTAAAACACGGGTTAATTTTCATTTTTGGGTGAGTAAAACACAGGTTAATTTTCATTTTTGGGTGAACTAACCCTTTAACTTCATCTTTTGGTAATGTGAAAACATACATTCAAAACGTCCTCCCCAGGCTAAAAAGTCATTTATTGATATGTAACTATCAAAACGTAGCATGGTTAACTGCAGGTGTATATAGTTCATCACATTAACAAGAAAGTGTCTCAGTACTGTACTTTGTTTTAATTTTGAACAGTAAAATGCAAAACAAATGCAGCAGCACACTGTTCCCACAAAATGCAAGCAGCTTCCTGTTGGTCAGCGCAGAAAATCCATGAAAAACTTGAACTCCTAATTCTTGATCAAGTGGATTTTTATTGAAATGACACTATTTCTCTCATCGAAATTCAAATTTGTTTGTTTGTTTGTGATGTGTTTTGCTTGTTGATTGTTTGTGTAGCATTAGTGTTCACATTTAGAGGCTGGCTGCCTGTTGGCTGTACAGAACTGCAGTGCATTTTTCTAACTTTAAAAGCCCATTGTTAAAATTTTGCAACATTTTCCAAACAAGACATGATTATTTTCAGAACCAGTGGCTTTTAAAAACTATTTAAATGGGAAAAGAGTTCTGTCCCTGATGGTTAGACGTGCCACAGGGAGTGTACTACACTGTGTACTGTACAAAACAATGTTTTTGTTTAGAATTACAATGGATGAATTTTGTTTTTACAGCTTTAAAGTTGGGAGACATGGTGCTATTTGATACTGGCTGAACATGCAATGTTGTGTATTTGTTCTGTTTTTTGTTTTTTTTTACAGTGAACAGCTGTTTCCGTTTATCTTCAGCAATCTGAAGCAAGTCAGTCACATTACTTTGATATCTGCTTCAGTTAGATATTCTAGATAAATGAAGATGATTCATCAGCAGCAGAAAATGGTGGTTGTGCAAGTAAACTCAAGCATGAGCATGTTTCAGAACAATATTTGTTTTGCTGATAACATTTCAACAGACATGCTTCCTGCTAAATTACCATTATGATGATGTACATAGTCGACTGCATTCATCCGCTGAAGGTTGCTGCTGTCATTTATGTAACATGATGGAGTTGTCATTCACCAGAAGCTGTTTATGCAGAGTACACACAGTGTTTCTGAGCAGATGTTGAAAGAAATGTGACATGCCAGATCTCAGATATCGGTCTTTATCAGATATCGGCCTACACTGTTTGCATGTTTCTTGTTGCATACAAATTCTGTTAAAAACAATGCATATATACTTTTCACTTTGATATTATGTTTTTATTTTGAAACTATTTACACTGCCCTTGAAATGTTTGGGGTCAGTAAATGTATATACATTTGTAAAAATACTTTTATTCAGCAGTGATGCATTAGATTGATCAAAAGGGGCAGTAAGGACTTTTATAATTTCCCTAAAGATTTCTATTTCAAATAAATGCTCTTCTTTTTTTATCACAGAATCCTTAAAAACAGGTATCAAAGTTTCCATAAATATATTTAGCAACCCAACTCTTTTCAGCATTGATAATAATAAAAAATGTGTTTGAAAAAATGTGCAACAAACCAGTATATTAGAATGATTTCTGAAGGATCGTGAAAATTCAGCTTTGCCATGACTGGAATAAATTAAATTTTAAACTTCTTTTTATTTCAGTTTGTAGTTAGTGTTTTTAGTGTATTGTTGATCAAATAAATGCAGCCTTTGTAAGATTTAGATGAATATCTTCATCTGGCCATTTTGATTTGAAATTTATATTGGCCTTTCAATCTTGCCACTTTTTTCAGCTGCTTTTGAAACTTGTTCAATTACAGTTTGCCATCAGGATAGATGAAGCTGAAGACTTTCAGAGTGTTGGTCAGAAATCGACCACTGCAGACAACATGAATGAACTCCTTCAGAGACACAGCACTATTAGAAGAGGTAAGAGCTTTGTTCCTTTGCAACAAACCTTTGCAACAAGCTCACCATTGGCTTATGATGCCCTGGAACCCCTTAGCAGCACCCTAGCACCTGCCAAAAGCAGGAGACTGAGTGATGGCATAGGAGCCATGCAGATATAAACCTAATAAATGAAGAGGAATTGTTCTCAGATTGGCCTTTGGGAGCTTATATCAGGAATGTTTGGAATTCTCACCACAAAATATCTTTCGAATATGTGAATAGAGTTTTTTGTTATCTGTCATAAACACTGTAAAATAAAACACACCAGTATATTTTACGAAGCTTGTGCTCTATCCTCAGGGATGTTGGAGAAGTCAATGCTGGTGTTGAATAAGAGTCGTGAGTTGCTGGGATTTTTGAAGGACTTCCAGTCCCAGCAGGCCCTGAAGTATGGCAGAGCTTCTCACGGGGCCTGGAGCAGCTTTGGAAAGGTGGAAGGTTTAATGGAGATTCTGCAGGACAGACGCCGGCAAGTGGACCTTTGCATGAGACAACAAAAGCATGAGCTGGAAACGATTTACCGTATTCGACAGTGGGAGAGACCGGAACAGGAGGTAAGTCACTCTTGCAAAGAAAAGTTAATTTATTATAGAAACTGGATGTATTGTGTCTTAAAGCTGCAGTCCGTAACTTTTTTTTGGTTAAAAATGATCCAAAATCAATATTTGAGCAAGTACATAACCAGCCAGTGTTCAAAACTATCGCCTTACTTTAGCCTGATTCACAACGGATGGCTTATAATAATGTTTTCTAATTTGAGTGGTACGGGTAGGTTTTCGCGGGAAATTCAAGCATGCTGCTGCGTCATAACGTCACTTCTGTAAACATAAAGTTGTCCCGGCTACTAGGCTATCACATGTGAGGATTCTGCAGGTGGCAGATCGTTAGCCTTTTCTCACAACAGCTAGAATAATTAAATGTCAAAAAATCATTTTGATGGCGGATTGTAATCCAGAAAGAATTATATGAAGCACACGTGAATGAAATTAAATTATATTCCAGTTTTAAATGTGCTTCTGATTACAGATAGCCTGGGATTACACAAGATTTGTATTTTAAGAAAACCAGGTCGAAGGGAGCATAATTTGCTTTTTGGGTTAAAAGAATTTCTTAATATGAAATTCGAAGAGTATGACAATTAGATTAGACTGTGCAGAAATTGAAATCTACACGCTAATACACACTATACTCATA
>NW_015654351.1:750735-751050 GCF_001515625.1 Sinocyclocheilus rhinocerous
TTTGAATCGTCAGTGGCAAATCCTTTAAATATGAAAAACGTACTTACAGTTGTGAGTCATGAAGCGCCAGACTGTCCTTGCAAAGTTGGAATTACCCCACTTTACAGAAACCGATACCAGCACTGTAGGCTATACTCTCCCAGGAAACAGTCCTCGTCCTCCATGAAATGCGCTGCACACATCTGAATATTTGGGTTGAACTGTTCCGGAACAGTGTTGTAAATACAACTTAACCACTGATTTCTAGTTGTGTCCTCTTTTGGAAGGCCAAACAAAGTAGTTTCGCTTTCACAACGAAACACACAGCGTCTCCAC
>NW_015654351.1:752985-761601 GCF_001515625.1 Sinocyclocheilus rhinocerous
GTGAAAATTCTTATTTGGGTCATATTCCAAGACGTAGGCTAGAATCTGTGATTGCGAAGTAAGTATAGGATTCACACCGGTGCGGTGACTGACTGCCACACATACTCCTCAAAACATTAGATTCATCCGTGCTGGAGCCATTTCAGAGTACAACCCACGCAAGGAAGGTAATTCCACAAGTAACTGCAATTCCAGGTTTTCAAACAGAGAGGGCGAAAAAGAGGCAAAACTTACGGACTGCAGCTTTAAAGGGGTCATATGACGTTGTTAAAAAGAACATTATTTTGTGTATTTGGTGTAATGCAATGTGTTTATGCGGTTTAAGGTAAAAAAAACACGTCAAATTATTTTCCACATAATGGACATTATTGTTTCTTCTGCGACGAGAGAAAACCAGTAAAACCCATTATAAACGAGACATTTGTTGCATCCAGTGGGGACATAATTACTGATTATAATGACTTATACTGTCTTTTTACTCTTTAATTTTAATCGCATCATATGACCCCTTTAAGTAAATTCTCATAAAAACAAAAGATATGGCATCAGTTTCACCAGTTTAAGTGCACTATTATTTAAATGGTTAGGGTCTGTAAGACTTTTTTTTCTTTTTTGATTTTAAATTTACGAACATTTTCTATTTCAAATAATTGTTTTTTTGTTTTTTCTTTTACGTTTCTATTCATTAAAGAATCTTGAAAAACACCAAATCGGCGTGTTAGAATGATTTCTGAAGGATCATGCGACACTGAAGACTGGAGTAATAATGCTGAAAATTCAGCTTTGCGTCACAGGAAAAAATTACATTCTGAAATATATTAAAATAGTAAACAATTATTTGAAATTGTAGTAATATTTCAAAATATCACTGTTTTTACTGTTGTTGTTTTTTGTTTTACTTTAAAATAAAAAAAAATAAAAAAAATCATACTAACCCCAAATTTCTGAAGAGTAGTGTATGTTTGAAATCATGCTTAAAAATATTTGTATTTTCTGTGATACTACATATACACCGCCAGGTCCCAGACAACTGTTATAATGGCTCAAGCTACTTTAAAAATTCCTGATTGCTTTTTTAAAGATATCTACTACATGACAACAGCATCACAATCCTGAAAAAAATCTCTCAAGACAACATGAGTTCCACTTCAAGTATTTCACTGCCATTGTGTAATGCATACCTTAATGAAATACAGTATGACAAATCTAGCTATCATAAGTTGCTTTTTGTTCATGTTAGATTGTCCACACTCTCACATGGTAAAGGATATTCAAGCATGCTCAAAGGCACTCAGCATGAAAACACGTTGATGACCGGCTGCCTTTTTTAAAATGTTGAACTAAAATAACTGGCCAGCATACTTAGCATGCTGAGAAGGGACAGGGCACATGCTTGTGTTTGATATGATCCCTGTGGAAAACCCACTTTGCTTTCATTAAAGGGCACTAATGCTTTGCATATCAATGTTAAATTTAAAATATTATTAAATGTTAAACTGCTAATCTTCTTTTTTAAATCACTGTGAATCAAATCCATAAATTACTTATTATTATTCAGCTGCATAGAGATATTTTAATTGAATCGTTGTCAAAATAATTTATTTAATTAAACCTGGAAATAAATAATGTTAAATGAAGAAAATATATTTAAGATAAACTAGCCTATTTCTATGTATAATAAAAAAGAAATTAAGAAAAAAGTTATGACAGTCTTTTATTCACGACAGATACAGTACTGCTGCCATTAAGGACATACCAAATAATAAAATATGTTTTGTTTTGTTTTCTACTTTTAGCTCATATTGTTATGCTGATCATTTATAATTAGAACTTTGAATTAAACTGGACAAATGCAAAGTAGAAGCATTTTCACTATTGCATATGTGTCATATGTGCTTTTAAACAGGTAACACAGTGGTTTAAGGAAAAGGCTACTTTGTTCTTGGAAAACAGTCAGCTGGGTTCATCTCTGTCAGAAAATGAGGACTTACTACGTGAATACAAAGAGTTTGAACAGAAATCCAAGGTAAGGGATCACTAGACTGTTCAATGAACAGATAAAATATTCCTGGCTTCATATATTGTATAAAATATGTAACCCTCATTTTTCAAGATGAATTAGTCTGAATAGTTTTCTTTTCTAAAAATATTATAATTAAGTAAATAGATCAATTTAAAATAATTCCAGTTCTTTGGTTTGAGTGGGGATATTGCCATTTGTGCTCAAGCATTATTGACTAACTGCTATGTAACTTGAAAAACTGATTTACTAAAAAATATTTCAGGTGTTTCAAGTTTTCCTTTCTGTAATCAAAATAATTCAAACAAAACATGTTGTGTTGTGCTTGATGTGTAATTAGTAATCAGCGTGTTTTTGTTTTTTTTGTCCTCTTGTCCTTGTGTTTCTGCCCTGTTAAGTTTTTACAAAATCACTTTCAATCAGGACATCATTTGTGACATAATTTTGGTGGGAAAACAACATCACAGACATAGTAAAAGACAACAATGTAATCATTTCTTAAATATAATTACATAAATGTGTATGGTATTATAGTTTTTAAAATGAACTTTAATCTCTTCTCACTCTCTTACTCCGCAACAGCTACAGTAACATTAGATCTCTATTTCTGTACTGTTAATCTTTGTGCCATTGTGTAAATAATCAAGTTATAATTAATAAAGTGTAAGTGCCCGAGTTTGACCACAGCACATTACTGAAAGTCTGATACTCTTATAGAAATACTTTCTAATATTACAACACATATTCTTAAAATAAAATAATGAAATAAAATAATATTAAATAAAATATAAAAATAAAATCATATATTTTTAAAGTTAAAAAGGTTAACTTCAGTGGGTATCTAAAGCTTTTTTATGGTTCATGTACTTCCTTCAGGACTGGGGTGTGCTGGTTGAGAGGTTGATACAGCAGGCGTCAGATCTGCTTTCCTCGAATGAGTGCACACAACTTCAACGCTTGTCAGAGAAGAGTGAAAAACTCAAAGCTACACACGAGCACTTCTGGAGCCTCATGATGAATCGTCTGGCTCATCTGCAGGAGAGCAATGCCTTTTACAGCAGTGCTAATAAAGTACGTAATATAGTAGCACTTCACATGCTTTGACTAAGTTGAGGTTTGGATAACTGAGCTGACAGAGCCCTAACTCTTGGTAAACACTTCAGCAGCTATATTTCTTCTGACCACACTCTAGTGACTTGCGTGTCATTTGTTTTTGTGGTTGAAGGTAGTACCCCCTAGTGGAGATGTGTAATGTGAGTGATTTATGGAGTGTGTTGCATAAATTTATATAGCATACATTGTCATGACATCAATTTGTATCCAACCCAAAAGATTCATTTGCCATGGGTTCCCTCAGGAATTTTATGTTTATTTATTTATTTAAGTCAAGTCAAGTCAAGTTTATTTGTACGGCGCTTTTCACGATACAAATCATTGCAAAGGAAACATGATGAGTATTCACGGAGTATAAAAGATGCATCTGTCGAGCCTCTTCAGAGAGGTCAGCTGTTACTTCAGAAGCTCGACCCACAAAGGTGAGAAAACAGAGCAGATGCTACAGTGTGTTAAAAAATAGACCCTATCACAGCAGATATCCAGACTCTGGGTTTTCAGAGGGTTGATAAAAGGATTGAGATGTTCTGTGTAGTGTCAGGCGTCCATGGTGCGCTTATGTGTTTGTTTGTTAGTGCCCAAGTTGGAGGGCTGCAAAGGATGCTGGGATACATCAAAGAGAGAATCGATGCTCTGAGCCATGAGTGTCACGCCCACAGAGAGTTAACAGGCAAACGGCAGCAGCTGGTGTCTTCATTTGAAGAACTGGTGGATAAGGTATAGAAAAATGCGGTAATCTCTGTATGTAGCTGACAACATCTATAACACAGAATTAAGGGTGAATGTCATGAAACATCAATTTTCTGGCACTTTTCTAACAACAACAACAACAATAATAATAATTTTATAAGAATAATAAACATATTATATATATGTGACCCTGGACCACAAAACCAGTCATAAGTAGCACGGGTATATTTGTAGCAGTAGGTGTATACATCTCAATAAATCTTAAATAAAAAATTGACCCTTATGGTTTTGTGGTCCAGGATCACATATATGTAATGCCATGAAATGTCAATTTCTTGTCAAATATTTCCACCCAATAATAATCAAAAATAATAATTCAATGACATAAGAACTATAAAGGATTAGAACTATAAAGTATTTATTTATTTATGTAATGCCATGAAATTATTATTTCCATTTGTCTTTATTTATGCTGTTCGAAACAAAGCAAATGCACTATTTGTTTGTTTGTTTGTTTTTTATTGTACGTGCCTAAAATTCACCCTTCAACTTTTTCTATTTTTAAATGCATTATTAGGTTATTTGTTATAAGTTGATAAATGTACCTTAATATTGTAGCTTGTTGAAAAGCGCATTTATATTTCATCATAATGATTAATCTCAAACTCCTGAATCTCCACAGGTGTCTGCTTGGATTAAGAGCAGCAACAGTGTCCTCTCTTCCAGCACAGAGCCTGGTTCATCTCTAACTGAGGCTGAGGACACCCTTAACAAGCATGTTGAGCTACTCTCACAGTCTCAGGTGACTTCATACTTACCTAGACTGAGAATACAATATGATATGGAAATTTCAAAGTTATTTGACCATTTTATACAATCCCTACAAAGTAAAAGTGCTATGAAGATCTTCTCATATTAAGATCTTCTCATAGTAATCAGGTAGTAATCACCATTCAAAAACACTTTGAATGGTGTTTTTTTCCCTGCAGGATGCTGTGAGAGAATCAGAGGCTATAGCTGGTTTTATAAAGGAACTAAAGGGGCTGGAATCCTCAGATGCAGTTGAGTTGTCTAACAAAGCTTCACTTTTGGCAGAGGAGATGAAAACACTGCTCAGAAACATTTCATCTCATGTGGAAAGCCTTAGACCCTACGTGGACTTTCTGCGCAGTGCAGATGAGGTATGGTTATATATTTAGAACATATATTTATAGTATTGATGTATCCAGTCAGACTAAAACCAATAGTCCAATGATGATTATTTTGTGTGGTGGCACAGGTTGAGGAACAGATAAGGACACTTGAGGAATGCTATAAGAATAGGCCAGAGGAAAATGAAGGAGCAGGTGCAACCATGAAGGATATGCTGGATGCTAAGTGGCAGTCATTGCTGCAGAAGTTTTTCACCATGCAGGACCTGGGAAACAATTTTATGAACTCCTCTAACATGGTAAGAAACATTGTAGAGCAAACTTACAACTAGCAGTCTTTGCAAATCTATGGCAGTGTCTTGGGGTTTAAAACCTAATTTATTTTTATTGCAGATCAGTGGCAACCTGAATCTAAACATTAAAGCAGCAGGGCATGTTGTAGAAATATATATGGACACACTGACCAAAAAGAAGTCTGAACTAGCAGACTTATGGACGTCCTGGCAACTGCATTATAGTCAGATGAAATCTGTGAAGAAGCAGTGGAAAAAATTTAAGGATCGACTTAAAAAGGTAACTTTTGATTTTGCTCATAAATACATCAGTTTACGGAAGCAAAAATCGTTATGAAATGCTCCATATTATTTAAGCATTTAAAAAGGATGCCGTTTTATTTCTTCCTGCAAAACATTAATAGCATTATATTGCCTGCAGGTTCTTCATGATTTAAAGGCAATGGAGGAGATTTTTGCTCCAGCTTCAAAGGTTGATTTGGGGGGTGATTCTCAGTCTGTGTCTAAACTACAGGATAACTTCAATGCTGTAAAGCCAGAATTCCTGGTAAGACTACTCTTTTTGCTTTCTCGTTATTGAAAATGCTTTGTTTTTCAATTTTAAACATTTTAATTTTAAAAACTTCACAGCAACTGAATGCAGAAGTGGAATTCCTGGTTAAGACATCCGAGCTGCTTGGCTTGAAGGGAATACCGGTGAAAGAGAAGAACGAGAGAGTTTCTGAGCTCCTGCAGCTACATCAGCATGTCAGAGATAAAATCAGAGCGTATGAAACCATTCTCAGTATGGCCAGTAAATTTCATCAGCTTTATCAAGAGGTAAAAATCTCATTTCTGTCAGAACACTTTAAAGAATCATTTGAAAGGGTATTGTAATGAATTTCAAAACCAGAATTAATATGCACTGTTAAAAGTCAGCCACCTACTCATTCTGATGGATTATGCGAAATAATAGGATTATGAGAATTAAATAGTGATGAATAAAAATTTAAAAAAGCATTTTCAAACACTGCTCACTCTCTAGATAACAGCTTTGCAGACCGTGTTCATTCATTTAGCCAATGTCACGAGTTGCATCCTGACAACTATACTGTACATTGTGACTAAACACTAGTAATAGTATTAATAATCATCATCATCATCATCATTATCGTCATTATTTAATAATTGGGTGCAATTGTTTTAAAAAATACTGAACGAGTGGACATTTGTTGAGTGTTTTTCTTTACCTCAACTACCTTGGAGAGCTAAATATATTTTAATTTTGTGTTTTTAATTTGTTAATTTAATAAATTTAAGTTTTGTAGACAAATATAAATTGTGAATAATTTCTTATATAATTTCTTATCCTTTTTATTAATATTCTTTATTAATTATTATTATATTATATATTATATTATATTATATTATATTATATTATATTATATTATATTATATTATATTATATTATATTATATTATATTATATTATATTATATTATTGGCTGAAATTTGTAGCCTAAGCATACTTCTTTTCCCAGCTGGACACTGTATTACATGCAGAACCAGTGACTGTGTACAGTGACACCAGCCAGGCCAGGACTCAGTTGACTCAGTACCAAGAGAGGCAGAGGCACATCCACTATCTGTACAAGCTCGCCCTCTCGCTGGGTGCAGATCTCACCAGCACTGTGCAACACTCGGTGTGTCAATTACTTCAAAATATTGCATGCCCTCATTATCTTCAAAAGATTTCATGCATTCTCTGGATTTCCTTACCCGAACCTGAAAAATGTTATGCATATTTGTTATGCATAAATGCATAACAATACTTGTTGCTTTGATAGAAATGGTATGAAACAAGTGCCATAAATGAGCATTCTTCTCCATTTTCCCGCTTTCTTTATGCTCCAAGCGTCTGCTGGTGTTGTCAGTGCAGCAGTTAAAGGAGAAACTGGAAAAATTGGAAAGAGGAAGCGTTGAATGGATTGCTGAGGCCAACAAGTGTGAAGAGAGTTTGATGAGCATTGTCCACTTCTGCCTTTATAAGGAAGAGATTGGTGAGGTAAGTTTCGTAAGTGTGTATCAGTCAGGGTTTGGATCAATCACTCATTTCTTGTAATTTTTCTTAATCTCATCTGAAGCACAATTCAGGAAAAAACACTGTGCCATGGAAAAACTATGTCGTTGTGTCTTGATTTCATCATGTGATGTTAATAGTGGTCTTTTAGGTCCTCTAAAATATTTTTGTGACCTAAACAATCATAAGTTCAAATCATAAGACCATTTTCCACTATCTCTGACTAACTCAGAGATATTATTTGCTGCTGTGCCATTAAGAGTGCAAACGGCCCCTATGCATGTGAAACGAGACTGTTGGGTTCAATATAGTTTTTAATGTTCACGGCCTCTTTTCAAAGCCTGCAATGCATTGTACAAAGGTGATGGGTTTAAATGTGCAAAAATAGTTGGACATGTTTTCAGATGTATTCTAAATCATGGTCATAATCGGAAAGATGTTGCAAAAGTACAGAACAAGCCATTTTAGCAGCTTAAGTTTCATACTCTTGTTTTCACTGGGGAATAAATGGAGTTTTGGAAGTTAGTATGTTTTCATAGTACAAATAATTATATATATATATATATTAAAAGATCACTGAAGCTTTGATTCCTTATGCCCTTATTGCCTTGAAGTTTCCTTAAAGATGTGTTAACTCTTTTTCCCAGCGCACTGATCCAGGGCTCAGAAGTTGGTCTGTTGTGGCTGACTCTCATTGTCTCTCTCCCTGAATTATTTATAGCTTGTCTGCCCTTGTTAAATTTAGTCTGTGAACTGCAGGGTTTGTCTCTCTCTGTGTTGACTGAGAGACTCAAATCCTGCCATTTGTCTCTCATCACTTCAGATAGCAGGAAGGATTCCTCCCTTATCACATACTTACTGCCCCGCAGCCACAAAATCCAACAGTCGATCCCTAGGATTACACCGCACACCTCACAGGCCACAGAACATCAGATAGGTTTCCTTCCTTATATGACTTAGTTTCATGATGTCCTTTTTGATTTTTGATTACTGCACAAATTGTGTATGAGTGATATACAGCCATATTTGTTTTTCGTCTTTTTTTGTTGTTTACTGACTTGTTGATTGCAAATAATGTTAATAAAAGTTGAATTTTATAGTTTGGCGAGAGATACCATAATTCATTACAAGTATTTTAGAATGTCTTAAAAACAGTCTGTTACTATTTTGATAATATTGTAATCTCTGTCTCCCTCTAGAGGATAATAATCATACTTTTTTCCCCTCTCTAAATCAATAAGCACAGGCATTTAGACCAGTGATTCTCAACTGGGGGGGGTGGGGTCGGGGG
>NW_015654351.1:761744-763673 GCF_001515625.1 Sinocyclocheilus rhinocerous
TATTATATATTATATTATATTATATTATATTATATTATATTATATTATTGGCTGAAATTTGTAGCCTAAGCATACTTCTTTTCCCAGCTGGACACTGTATTACATGCAGAACCAGTGACTGTGTACAGTGACACCAGCCAGGCCAGGACTCAGTTGACTCAGTACCAAGAGAGGCAGAGGCACATCCACTATCTGTACAAGCTCGCCCTCTCGCTGGGTGCAGATCTCACCAGCACTGTGCAACACTCGGTGTGTCAATTACTTCAAAATATTGCATGCCCTCATTATCTTCAAAAGATTTCATGCATTCTCTGGATTTCCTTACCCGAACCTGAAAAATGTTATGCATATTTGTTATGCATAAATGCATAACAATACTTGTTGCTTTGATAGAAATGGTATGAAACAAGTGCCATAAATGAGCATTCTTCTCCATTTTCCCGCTTTCTTTATGCTCCAAGCGTCTGCTGGTGTTGTCAGTGCAGCAGTTAAAGGAGAAACTGGAAAAATTGGAAAGAGGAAGCGTTGAATGGATTGCTGAGGCCAACAAGTGTGAAGAGAGTTTGATGAGCATTGTCCACTTCTGCCTTTATAAGGAAGAGATTGGTGAGGTAAGTTTCGTAAGTGTGTATCAGTCAGGGTTTGGATCAATCACTCATTTCTTGTAATTTTTCTTAATCTCATCTGAAGCACAATTCAGGAAAAAACACTGTGCCATGGAAAAACTATGTCGTTGTGTCTTGATTTCATCATGTGATGTTAATAGTGGTCTTTTAGGTCCTCTAAAATATTTTTGTGACCTAAACAATCATAAGTTCAAATCATAAGACCATTTTCCACTATCTCTGACTAACTCAGAGATATTATTTGCTGCTGTGCCATTAAGAGTGCAAACGGCCCCTATGCATGTGAAACGAGACTGTTGGGTTCAATATAGTTTTTAATGTTCACGGCCTCTTTTCAAAGCCTGCAATGCATTGTACAAAGGTGATGGGTTTAAATGTGCAAAAATAGTTGGACATGTTTTCAGATGTATTCTAAATCATGGTCATAATCGGAAAGATGTTGCAAAAGTACAGAACAAGCCATTTTAGCAGCTTAAGTTTCATACTCTTGTTTTCACTGGGGAATAAATGGAGTTTTGGAAGTTAGTATGTTTTCATAGTACAAATAATTATATATATATATATATATATATATATATTAAAAGATCACTGAAGCTTTGATTCCTTATGCCCTTATTGCCTTGAAGTTTCCTTAAAGATGTGTTAACTCTTTTTCCCAGCGCACTGATCCAGGGCTCAGAAGTTGGTCTGTTGTGGCTGACTCTCATTGTCTCTCTCCCTGAATTATTTATAGCTTGTCTGCCCTTGTTAAATTTAGTCTGTGAACTGCAGGGTTTGTCTCTCTCTGTGTTGACTGAGAGACTCAAATCCTGCCATTTGTCTCTCATCACTTCAGATAGCAGGAAGGATTCCTCCCTTATCACATACTTACTGCCCCGCAGCCACAAAATCCAACAGTCGATCCCTAGGATTACACCGCACACCTCACAGGCCACAGAACATCAGATAGGTTTCCTTCCTTATATGACTTAGTTTCATGATGTCCTTTTTGATTTTTGATTACTGCACAAATTGTGTATGAGTGATATACAGCCATATTTGTTTTTCGTCTTTTTTTGTTGTTTACTGACTTGTTGATTGCAAATAATGTTAATAAAAGTTGAATTTTATAGTTTGGCGAGAGATACCATAATTCATTACAAGTATTTTAGAATGTCTTAAAAACAGTCTGTTACTATTTTGATAATATTGTAATCTCTGTCTCCCTCTAGAGGATAATAATCATACTTTTTTCCCCTCTCTAAATCAATAAGCACAGGCATTTAGACCAGTGATTCTCAACTGGGGGGGGTGGGGTCGGGGG
>NW_015654351.1:763891-766890 GCF_001515625.1 Sinocyclocheilus rhinocerous
GGGTGGGGTCGGGGGCCACTAGGGGGGGCTCAGCAAATGTTTAAGTGTGCCTCAAGATGACCGCATTTAAAATAAAGACAAAACAAGCATTAATGTAAGCTAAAATAGCTAAGAGTCAATATATTTATTTCAATTCCCCCCATCAACAATTATTTTATTTCAATAATTATAAAAGTGAGATTTCTAGACCTGGATTTTTCATATAAATGAATAAAACACAGTGATGATCTCACTAGATTCGCCAGTTTGGTCTTCAGCAACATCTCATTCCTTGTTTTACAGATCAGATCATAAGGCCCTGAGAAATAGCTGCCACCACAAATGTTAACTGAGCATAATTTAAGCAAGTTGTTTAGATGTTAACAGTCACCATTACGCCGTTTGAAAGTCTGAACTTTCCTCCACGCACATCCCTCTGTTTGGGCTGCAGCAGAAACTTCCTCTATAGCCCTCAGTTGGAAAAATCCAGTAAGACAGTTGTAAGGCCTCTTTAACTGGCTCTAGACGCTGCAGCTGTCCTTGACAATTGAGCCCGTCATTTGGAGACACGACACCATTGCAAAAGCTCATCAGGCTGGACAGAAATGGATCTGCATTATAAATCATCCACTGCTCTTGTCAATTAATCCCTCCAAAATAATCCCCCTGGACTCAGCCGAACCTCACTCAGAGACCCTCCCCATACCTATCCACACCTAATCTTATATTTGATTACACTATTATAGTTGGTAACACTTTTCCTAATCAGCATGTTAAAGAAGCTGGCATTGTGTTGTTAGAGAGGGTTTAAAGGGTTAGTTAACCGTATCATTAAAATTATGTACTCACTTTCATGTTTCACCTGTTTTGTATATTATGAGACATTTTTTGGGCAAAACAATTATGTGTATTATGTGTATACTTAAAAAAAAAAGTATTGAAATACACTGACAGTCTTCCCCTCTGATGAAGCTCTTAAATCTTTTCACATTAGCCTTCTGAATAACACATTCCTTATACAAAGCCATTGTAGCAAACATTAACATGTATTACTTTTGTAATACATTTGTACTACTTTTGAGACACTTTCCCCCTTTTTTTGAGCATGATCACATGACAACTTTGAACTGTTTTTGTGTGGAAAAAAGGTTCCTGAAGATACTTTCAAATTCCTTTATGTGTGAATTATTTTCTTCTTTAACCATAGCTGTCTTTTGGTGGTTCTTTGCATGATTTTCTGTTGCTATATTAACATGTTTTTCCTGATTTTTTTTTAAGATGAGAGAGTCCTTTAAAGATCTCAAAAAGAAATTCAACAATTTGAAATTCAACTACATGAAGAAAAACGAGAAGTCGAGAAACTTAAAGGCGGTGAAAAATCAGATCCAGCAAATTGAGATTTACATTGAAAAGCTACAGGTAAGGAAGCTCTCTTTTAATCTGCTTGCAAGTTTTATTATTATATATGTTTTATACAAGGTTTTTTCTCCATTCTGTCACCGATGGAGTTTTGGTTCCTTGCCGCTGTCGCCTCTGGCTTGCTTAGTTGGGGACACTTCATTTCCAGCGATATTGTTGACTTGATTGCAAATTATTGCAAAGATACTATTTAAACTGAACTGAGCTGAATGAAGACATCACTGAAAAAATTGGGTCTGCTTGGTATTTATAGTTCACCCAAAAATGAAAATTCTGTTATCATTTACTCATAACATTTTCTCAAATTAATAATAATATAATATAATATAATATAATATAAAATGTAATATAGTAATAGAATATTCTCATTGAATATTTCATAGTAATCATTGACTGTTGAGCTTGAAATACATTGTTCAAAGGTTTGGGGTCGGTATATTTCTTAATGTTTTGAAAGACATTTATTTGATCAAAAATAAAGTACAAACAATAATACTGTTGCACATTACAAATTAAGTTTTCTAGTTTAATATATTTTAAAATGTAATTTTATTCCTGAGATGGCAAAGCTGGATTTTCAGCCTTCAGTCGCATGATCCTTCAGAAACCATTCTAATATGCTGATAGTAACGAACGCAACTTTAACACGCATCTGATCGATTGTGATGCCGTGCTCACTGACATGCGTACGAATCACGGTCACGAACACGCTCATAAGAATTGTAAGATCTACTGCATAATAATGTTAATAATAATAATAAAGCAATTAAATAAGTAAATAAGAATGCTAAAATAAGTTCTAGGTTTGCAGTTATATATGAAGAGGTCAGATGCAAAAGCCTCTAAGTGCCATCTAAAATTTTCTTCTAAAATGTTCAGTTATTTTACTTTAATGGGAAAGAAAAGAAACTATTCATTGCCATTAATTAGAAATTACTGAACCTACACATAGGAGCCTGATAAAAATGCTCATTTTAGAAGAAAATTTCAAACGGCACTTAGAGGCTTTTGCATCTGAACTCTTCATATGAAGTAGTAATCAATTTACACTATTTGAAAATAATATTTTTTTAAAATGTGCATTCACTCATATTCGTATGTCTAATAGTCGAAAACGCAAATGTCTCTTGTCACGTTCATTTATGATTTACATGAATCATGATTGCATATTTTCAATTCAAAAGGGCGAAATTTCATAAAAAGTTGAGTAGCTTGCATCACTAGATAGTCTATTACTGTCGGTCGCTGAACATTTCTATTTTGTTTTCTAATACAGTACTACTTACATCTTTCCACGAACTCTCGTTGCGTTGTGGCAGTAAGACCCGCCTTCTTTGATTTGATCGGCCATCTCAATCATTTTGACATTGACGAGCACTGTTGGACCACTGAGACAGACCAGCCTAAAAGTTTTAACATTTAAAACTTTTTGTCATCCTAACAACAAACAGCTTTACTCATTCTTATACACAGAGTCTTATACTGTCTATCAGCAATGACTATTTTAGTCTTTCAAAGGACAAAATGGGTGGAAAAACAGTAATAAAAATTAGACATAAACAACATAAAATGCAGGCCAGGAGCGAGGCCCTCTAGAGGCG
>NW_015654351.1:771599-786851 GCF_001515625.1 Sinocyclocheilus rhinocerous
TTTAAAACTTTTTGTCATCCTAACAACAAACAGCTTTACTCATTCTTATACACAGAGTCTTATACTGTCTATCAGCAATGACTATTTTAGTCTTTCAAAGGACAAAATGGGTGGAAAAACAGTAATAAAAATTAGACATAAACAACATAAAATGCAGGCCAGGAGCGAGGCCCTCTAGAGGCGTGAGGCCCTGTGCGGTTGCACACTTGGCACAGCCCTTGCGACGGTACTGCTCATACCTGCAGGAGATTTCTTCGTCTTTTAATGTTTTGACAGTTGTCTATTTATAAAATGTATCCAAATCCCTCCCTGTTGTAGGTTTTGAAGAAGAAGCTGCAAGGCTTCACTCTGAAAGTATCCAGCAGCAGTGAGAGCCATTTAATTGGCAACAGCCTCAGAGAGATTGAGGATGCCTTAAATGCGCTGCAGAGACAAGTGGGCGATTTTGACAGGGCAGTGGAGGAGTACAAACAGAACCTGGACATGAATGTCAAGCTCCAGCAAGCCTTAGAGGAGGTGGGGTGCACCAGGAACATACAGTGGGTACGGAAAGTATTCAGACCCCCTTAAATTTTTCACTCTGTTATCCTATAGGAGCTACTATCACAATTTAGCAGCAATTTTACTTGTTTATTTTATAATAAATTTCTGGAATTTTTTATTCATTTATTTCAAAGTTTTATATTAATGTTTACCTTCAGATCTTTCCATTTATAATGCTGCTAAATGAAGTAGAAAACAAATTAAATATGCTTTGCTCTCACAAATGTATGACTTTAAAGCAGTATCACAGTAAATGGCTATAAATAGTCTATCCTCTCACCTTTCATTTTAAACACAGTATCAGTTCTGGTGCGACGAAGCAATCTCCACAATTGTACGTGTGGGTAAATATTCCTCTCAATGTAAGACTAAGGAAGCAGTCGGCTCTCTCTACAAACAGTTTGAAAAATTTGTGTGGCCCACAATACCACAGCAAGAGGAGAGAATTAGCCAGATCACAGAGCTGGCAGTACGGCTACATGGTAAGAAATTAAGAATGCATTCTGAAATATTGCTTTAGAGGAATTTATTATTTACCCTTTCACTGAATAGAACAAATTACTTCATAGAGACCCCAGTGTATAAAAGTAATTGCAGCAACCCCTTAACATCCTTTATAATGTTCCTCTGACCCAAACAGTAGAGTTGCTGGCCTCAAAGCATGACTGCTGTTTTTAATGTAGGTGCTGAAGAAGGAAAGAAATACATGGAGAAAACAATCAACAAACACCATGAAATTGTAGAATCAATAAAAGAACTATCAAATGGGCTGCTGGACCTTGAAGCCAAACTTCAGGTGATAATGTCAAACATAACTATTTTACTTGGTACAAATAATCTGACAGTTGTAATAATGTAATAATATACTTCTATTAATATTTGTATATGAATTATTTATGTAGTTGGAGACTTTGAAGCAGTCTCTAACACCTGAAGACAACAACAAACGAGACACCATTGATACGGTAAAAACCAGTAACACTTTGACTTGCAATTGCAAAGATGCCAGAAATAAAGTACGTTATCTTTTATATTGTACATTCAAAATTATTAATTCGGTAAATTACAGTTAAAGTTCAATTTCAGTCAAATATAGTAAAAATAATCAAGCTTTCCACCCTGTCAAGATTGTTATTTAATAAAATCTGTCAACGTAATTACTGTATGTGAATATTTGATGTATTTGATCTGAAAGAATCAGTAGATCTGAGTCATTAAACGATATTGATTCATTAAACATATACAAACTCTAACACCATATTTGCTGCTAAAGTTTAAATTGGAGACAAATCACAAGACAAGGAGCACAAAATTAGTGTATTTGACCGTCTTAAGGAAACATAGTAAACAAAAAAGGGAGCATTAAAATCATTGCATTATTCAGTGTTGTTTAATTTTATATAATCAGCAAAAACACTGCAAATGTATCATGAATATTCAAAAAAATCACCCAACCCTAAGCCATAGTTTTTTTTTCCGTTTCTATTTCAGCCTGAACCAAAGGAAAGTGGACATACCCCTGAGATGACAGGCCCACACTGTACTAAAGAGATGCCTGTCGGCAAGAATCCGGAAAATAAGAAACCTCAGCTTCGCAAAACACGAAGCCAAGATCTGCCAGACAAACATCATCCAGAGCATCAAAAAGTGCTGTCAGAGACCAGGTTGTACACACAGGAGGCCTTTTCTAAGACCAGCAAAGTGGAGACCATCACGAGCAAAGCTACTATAGAGAGGAGAGAAAAGATGCACACCTCTTTCTCTCATTCTCACACCATTAATGTAAGCCATTCCCCTGCAGAGCGGGATAAGAGGAGTCACCTTCTGCAGCAAACCAAGAGAGACTCACAAGAAACCCCACCTCCCCCACCTCCGCGGGATCCAGGCGTATCACGTCCCAGCATCATAGACATTCAAAGAGAGCTGCAGTGTGCTGTTCAGAAGACCAGCTCTGAGGACAAGTATCAGGCCTGTAGTAGAAATCATCCTTTTCACTCATATTCCAAGGTGAGCTTTCTTTTGACACAGAGTCATTTTCTATTTATTTATTCAGCAAATTTCAAGTAGGTAAGAGTTGAATCGTTTTATTAGGCAAAGAATAGTCCTATTTTGAAGTGCTACTAAATTACATTGCGAGGCAAGTAAACATGTTGGGATAATATGAACGTGTTACAGGGTGGAACATTTAAAACCAAAATGGCTACATTCAGCAATCAACAATATGACTTTTGTGACACAATTTGGCTCTTCTGAAAATTCTGTTTGTTTTGTCATTTAAAATTATAGTTATAGTTAATTACAATGGAATATGCTTATTTGGTGCTCAAGAAACAGTTATTTTCTAATTATTATCAATGTTGAAAACAGTTTTGTTGCTTAGATATTTTGTGTTCATTATACACTTTAAGGATTCTTTGATGAATATAGTTTAAGAGAACAGCATTTATTTGAAATAGAGATAATTTGTAACATTATAAATGTATTTACTGTCACTTTTGATCAATTTAATGTGTCCTTGCTGATTAATAAAAAATGACTGACCCCAAACTTTTGAAAGTTTAAATTATACATTTACACATGAATATTATATAAATTTTTTAAACTATTTACATCAATATATTGACGCTACAGTCACTTTAGAAATATTTTAAATGATTTCTATTGCTTCTGTGGACATGTAAAATGCATATTCTATGTATAAATAATCACTATAATCGCATTAAATATTTTGTATTTCAGTATAATATATCTAGGCTTGCAAAACACTTAATATTTTAAAGCAGATTTTTGTCTTTAGTGGATTTTCTAATGGTGCTTTTAAATGCTAACTAACAAAAAAATGGCAAGCAAAATTATATTACAGGGAGAATTACAGATTTTCTTTCCTCTTTATTTGTGTACGTTTTGTTTCTATAGACTTCTGCTCATCATTCTTTAGAGGAGGAATATTTGCCTCATGGGACACCAGAGCCAGCAGCTACTGTACCTGAAGGTGATTTCCACCCTGACCATCTTACTGAGGAATCGCTCTCCAATGATGAGTACGAATGCACCTCCCCAGATGACATCTCCCTACCTCCTTTATCTGAGACTCCAGAATCCAACATTATTCAGTCAGAAAATGACCTTGATGACGGCTATTGCGTGAGCTCTCACAGCCTTCACATTAACCAGCACAGCCATCAGTCCCACTCTCAGCATGGCGACACACTACACCAGAGGCAGCGGGAGTGGATGTCGAGTCAGGCCGAGAGCTACCCATCTCCCACCACTGGCCTGGGGGCTAGGTTCAGAGCAGAGTCGTCCTCTTTTGTTCAAAGCCCCCTCACAGTACCTGCCCCAAGCCTTGTGTCAAACACCATATCCAGCATCTTAAAAAGCAAATCTGGCAACCCACCACCAAGCAGCATCACTGAAACGCTTTACTCAGTGCATGAGAGTCATACCGATATGCAAAAGTGTGTGCATGATTCTAGTACGAGTCAGTGCCACAGCGCTCGGCCCAATAACACGCATGCTACCCCTACCCCATTAACCACAGAGCAGGACTCGGATCTCTGCAAGCCCACAGTCATCCGAGAGGAGATCAGGCGGGCATCTTCCAAAAAGGTTATGGGAAAACTGGCAGGTGGCACAGGCCCTAACTTCTCCAAACACTTGCCTAATGCCACAGTAATGGAGGGCTCTCCGGTGACCCTGGAGGTGGAAGTCACTGGATTCCCTGAGCCTACATTAACCTGGTGGGTAGCTTATAACAAACTTGACCCATAAATTAAAACATACTTTGCTAATAGGAGGAAAACCTGGCTATTGTTTCTTAATATAATAGTCTACATTAATATATTATTCTTAATATCTTTTAATAATATATAGTATTAAACATTTAAATAATATAATATTTTACTACAGTTCAGTAAGGTTTTTTAAAAGAAATTTAGAAAGAAAGAAACTTTAACTTTATATAGCAATGATCTTTATATTACAATGATCAAAATTGATAGTAAAACATAAAAAAGTAGTTCTTTTGCACTTTCTATTTATCAAAGAATAACAAAAAAAGTATCATAGTTTCCACAAAAATACTAAGCAGCACAACTGTCAACACTGATAATATTAACTGCCAACATTGATAATGTTTCTTTCTTGATCCCCAATCTGCAAATTAGAATGATTTGTGAAGGATCATATGACGCTTAAGACTGTTTTTACTGCATTCTTGATCAAATAAATGCAGACTTGGTGAGCAGAAGAGACTTTTCAAAAACAATAAAATCTTACCAACCCCAAGCTTTTGAACGGTAGTGTAATATATAGAGATTATTAATTATCTGAATGCTATTGCATCCAAATGGGTGACAAATTCTCATTATACAACATTTTGATCGATATTCCAGTTTTTAAAAACTTAAGAAACTTTTAAAAACATCCATCAAAAAGCATGGTATTTGTACGTCAGATAGATTAACAAATATATACATATATATTTTTGTCTGCCTGCATGAAGCAGGTTTGTTGAGGAAAGTTGATGTTTTCTCCATTAATTTTTCTCATTTCATTTGAACTTTTTTTTTCCCCACTGTCATGCATATATTCCATGTATACTAACTTGATAATCCACATTTCCTTTCGCTAACCTTTCCTTTTTATGTGACTTCTGTAGGACCTTCAACTTTAACATTACCTCTAATTTCTCTTTTTCACTGAGTGTGTATTAATGTGTGCCCTTTTTTGCTGTGGTGTGATTGTGTAACATAATAATTCACTCTTTGTTCAGGTTCAAGAATGGACACAAACTGGCCAATGATGAGCACATAGAACTATCCCATAAAGAAGGCAAACATGCGTTGTTCATTCACAGCTCTGCAGTGAGAGACTCTGGGCAGTATGTGGTCACTGCCTCTAACTCAGCTGGCACTGTCACGTCCAGCTCCACGCTACAGGTCAAAGGTAACAACAGCCCTGACTTAGATGTTCTCAAACTGGACTGGCACACCTGCTTTGGCACCCTCTGTTTCTTCTTGTGGCTTCTCTATCTGCTGTTGTTATAATGGACACTGCCATTAACATAAGGAAAACACATGGATGTGGACTCTTCACTTTTGAACTTTCTTCACGTCACATAACCACTGGTGTGTGCAGAATTAACCGTCTTTGGTGACTGCACAAATGTAAGAGCACATGGGTAGTTGATATGAATCTTCATCTAAAACTATTCTAAACTAGCAGTTTAATAATTATTTTAGAATGCAATTCATTTATAATGCATGCAGCTCTTATGATATTGTTTGAAAGACTACATTTAAATATTTGTCGTTTTAAAAATGAATCTGTCACACTGTTGGACCTTTCAGTGAACTAGTGAAGGCAAAAAGAGTTTTGAAATGGTGGTTAGGCACAGGACCTAAATATATACTTTATATATACAGTCTACATATAAATTTCAACGTAAAATTTTGTTGTTTATTGTGTGTGTGTGTGTGTGTTTTACATTGACACATGCATCAACTACCCACAGATTTGTTCATTTTGGCTATGAACACTGAAATCACTATAATAATGTTTTGCAATATTCAAATTCAGCATGAACTGAATTATTTTGTATTTTTCCTATTATATTATGGAAGTAGCAGTGGATCTGCATGCAGTTCCCTTTGTGATGGTAATAAAGCCTTGGTCTGCTCTGCCGGTATTTATAGTTGCAGTTCTGAAATGTTCAGCATTTTACAATTAAATTATTTATTTTTAAAGAGTTTGAGTGTTCTTTTTAAACAAACCCACTTCTAGATCTAAATGAAATGGTCCAGAAGGGAAAATAGCCAAAAAATACATTGTATGGGTCAAAATTATTGATTTTTCTTTTATGCCAAAAAATCATTAGGACATTAAGTAAAGATCATGTTCTGTGAAGATATTTTATAAATTTCCTACTGTAAATATATCAAAACTTAATTTTTGATTAGTAATATGCATTGCTAAGAACTTCATTTGGACAACTTTAAAGGCGATTTTCTCAATATTTAGATTTTTTTTGCACCCTCAGATTCCAGATTTTCAAATTGTTGTATCTCGGCCAAATATTGTTCTATCCTAACAAACCATACATCAATGGAAAGCTTATTTCGAAAAATTGACCCTTATGACTGGTTTTGTGTCACATATGTATTTTTGGTTGCAACTTGCAAGAGAGTCTGTAACTTAATCTGAGGTAAGTGCTGTACTGTATATTCAACTCACATATTACTACCAGCTAGACAGATCACAATTAACTTTGTTAAATGCGTGCTTGTCAGTGTTGTCTTAATATCCATATGCTCTTGAGTTTCATTTCCGGGTGGTCTGATATTTCTGTTGATTCTAAGTATGACCCTTTGAAGTTTTGGTCCATTTTGGCTTATATATATATAAAAAAAAGTAAGGAATTCTCTCTCTCTCTCTCTCTCTCTCTCTATATATATATATATATATATATATAGAGAGAGAGAGAGAGAGAGAGAGAATTCCTTACTTTTTTTACTTACTGCTTTTCTTTTCCAACAGTAAATGATAAAGGCAGCTTTGAAAAACCAACACATGCTTAATGAGGCTCAAGCTGAAGTATGACAACCCTTTTTGAATTATAAAAGCTTTTTTAGCCTGTTTTTGTTTGAGATAATACTGTTATAATTTCTGCTTCATCTTTTCGGTGCAGTAAATCATAATGTAATCTGATTTGCTCAGTGCACAGGGTCACTCCACCCTTCCCCTCCAGACCGGATGAGCAAAATGTATTAGTGGAAGAAGACCTCTCAGCTCACGCTGCACTTATCCTCAAATGTTCTGCAAGAAATATACTAAGGTTGCAGCATGTGACAAGAGCCAAGTGAGTCAAACAGCGTAAAGTCTGAGACCACTAGCATTCTGCTATTGTTTCATGCTCACCATACTTTTGAGAATGACATAATGTAAAGAAGAAAATGTGTCCATATACACATTAAAATAAATAAATAAATAATTTGTGTATGCTTTTTTTAACAGAAGCCAAAACCATTATAAAGGCCACTGATTATTGAACATACTGTATAAGAAAGATCTGGAAAACCCATTATCACTCATCACTGGCACAGATGCTGTTTAGAGGAAAAACTTTGCATATCAGAGTTCACCGAGCCTGATCTTCTAATTCTTTGTGAATTATTCATAATTATAATATCTGTAACATTACTGATAACTTGGTATACATTGCCTTGCAAAAGTATTCTGTATCCAATACCGATATATTGTCATATACACATTCTGAACAAAAATAAAAACAGCTGTGGCTAAGTTGTTGTTCAGTGCTTGTTGCTGAAAGTGGACAACTTTGCCAAGACCATCATGAATCGTTACTATCAAATAACTCCCACGTATGATTATCTTCAAGTATTTGTGTATGAGTTATGAATGAAGACAAATTAGCTACATAAAGCTATATAAATTGTTATAGTTATAGCTGTATCACATTTTGTCATTAGATTGTTGACTCATGAAAGTTAACACTTGCAATGCTATCACTATAGTCATGCATTCCACTCATACATGTCACTGCCTGTCTTTAACATGGTCTCCTGTCAGTTTTAGTTCACTGCAAAACCAACTTGGTCCCACAATAATGGTAAAGTTCATAATCAACATCAGCTTCTTTTCTGATTTTCAAAGCATTAACATAATCACTTCTACCAGATAAATGAAAGAAAAACAGATGGGTAAACACTGTCTGTGATCTAGGCTGGAGACGTTTATCTCGTCCACCCGAGCCTGAGTGACAGTGAAAGCCCTGCTCGCCCATTTGGTTCTTCACTTCTTGAGGATCAACATGTTGTTACAGTGACTGATTAATTTATAAGATAAAGCCAGTGAGGATTTCTCTCTTTATGAGGGGCATTTTCCTGTTTCTTTAGGTGTGGGGGTTTCATCCACCCTGTGATAATGGGTCCTGCGTTGTGTTATGTAAAGTGGGTGACAGGTGTGAGCTTGCAAAAAAATGATGCCTCATGGGGGGACGGCCAATGGGGCATGGCAATGTAGTGATGATGCTCAGTAGCCAAGGGGTATATAAAGTAAAACCACCATGTTAACACTTCTGAGTAGTTGGAGCATTCCCAGCCTTGCCTCGGGTGTAGGGATTGCAAGGGGAAAAGCAAAACTACACGGATAAGACCCTGTGTAGTTTTGTTTTTGGGGGATATTTTGGGGCTCAACCATTCTCACACTGTGTTTTCTGAAATCATATCTGGATAAGGACTTTGTTTCAGTAGACAAAACCCTTTGGGCTTCGTCCCTCCAATTCAAGGCACTCTTGTGGAAACGAGTAAGTACGCTTCGTGCTCTTGTACCCATGTGCCAGTGCACTACTTTCTAATGATGCTTTGTCGTGTTCTTCTAACTAATAAAGAGAGTGGCAATACCAAATTTGATTTTCACTTTGAGAGATTAAGAAGGAAGGGGACATATTTTAAGCAATTTAAATACATTTTCATTTGCTTTTGACTTAAGACATTTCATTTCTAAAGGTTATTAAATGGTGCGGTGGTTTTATTAAAGCCAAGAATAGCCTGTGATCGCATTAGAGTGGTGACCCAGCTGGGCCATGATGTATTTTTAAGGGAATCAGCAGCAGAGATATTAGTTGCACATCCAGCTTTGTGCCACATGGTGACTGTCAATCAAGCTTAGTACTGACTATTTTTAGAGGATGCCGCTTTGTTCGCTAGGACATTATTTGCAGTTTAAATGGATTTTCTTAAAGTTGTTTCTAGAAACATCTGCCTTATTGTATTAAGGATCTTAAGTCTGTGATTTTCAGGCTGTGGTTCTTGAAGTTGATATATGGGGTATTTGCTAACGTCAACAATCATTTTTATTTAGAGTTTTTGATATTGATGTACCTTGAATTATTGCTATGGTAAAGCCATTCACCATATAATTTTTTATAAGTGTCCTATAATTTTTGTTTTATTATTATTTATTTATTTATTTTACGTGTGTGTTTGCTTTAAATGAGAATGTATGTCAAATTATTCTCGATGAAACATGAGGTGCTAGGCATTTTAAAAAGTGCAATAAAAGTACAGAGATGTTGTGGTTGTTTATTTCAGAGCCATGTTTTCATTTGAATTTTTCATTTTGAAAATGACCTAAGATATATTTAAGTAACTAGGCTATTTATTATATAAAAACATTGCAGTACTTTTACAGTAATATAATTATTTCCATATAAACTATATCTGAATTCAGTTCAGTCATTGTTGTTCTATCTACTTTAGGTAAAGGTCATGCGTCTAGCAGTTCCTTTCAGCCATTTTAAATTCTACTTATAAACTAGTTCTCTTCTTTAAGTAACGTTTTTTTGTCTTTTTTTGTCAGACAGTCAATACACGTGAATCTTAAATGTGGAGCGTTTAAACCTTACAGCTTAATATTATGTGATTATGTATGTTTATGAATAACTTCTTAGTATTGCTTGGTATAAGACCAGCCGTTCAATTCAGCATTTACATTGGGTCACAAGTTGAATTACTATGCGTTAGCCACTGATTTAGATTAGTTTTTGATAGTGACAAGATTTGATGATACAGGCCTGTCTGGAGGGCTATTCTAAATTATGTCATGCCGGAAAAAGAGCTCACTGCATGCCACAGGTACCAGTTGTTACTGTCATGTCCCTTAAGCTGTCAGTTGATTTGAGGTCCAACTGTTTGGCCTAACACCCAGTGGAGCCGATTGACTCTCAAGTGACAGGCCAGCTTCTACCAGGTTGTCAGGGATCAAACTAATGATTAGTCTGTTTAGACTAATCGCAGCTAAAAGTACTGTTTGTATTTTATTGTCTTTTGAATTAAGATATTATTTAAGTTTTTGCAGGGTTCCATCCTATAACTATAATTCATTCTATGCCTTCCTTTAGGGTGCCATCCACCATGTCAACACAGGCACCAACATTTACACAGCCGCTTCAGAGCATTGTGGCCCTTGAGGGTAGTGCTGCAACGTTTGAAGCTCAAGTTAGTGGTAAGAATGTTTCCCACTTTGCCATTCCATTGCTGATATGTGTTCTTCTTGACTCTTTTATGTCAGAGTGTACAACATGTGAAGGAAGTTAATGGAATGTTTGTATTTACATAATGCTGCAGCTTTACATGATTAGCAGTTATGAATTTATCTGAATCAGCCATTATTGTTTGATCTCAAATTATTTTAGAAATTAGTTTTATTTCGTTTGAATAAATGCAATTAAAAAAGTGCAAAATTTACATTAAGTTTAGTTCAGTGTGTCACTGTCCCTCCAACTAAAATGCGTTAGTATTTGTGGGAGGCATGTAAATTATTTATTGCAATGTTTAAGCATCCAGTGGTGTATAAAGTACCTGAAAGCCATACTCAAGTAAAAGTATAGATATCTTACCAGAAAATGACTTTGGTAGAAGTTGAAGTCACCGTTTAGAATATTACTTGAGTAAAAGTCTTAAAGTATGTGATATTTATTGTACTTAAGTACGAAAAGTATTTTTTAAATCTTAAACGTACTTAAGTATTGAAAGTAAAAGTACAAGTAAATGCAAAATGCAAAAGAAGCAAATAAAATAAAACTGCATATTATATGCACGCCAAACACATCCGTATCATATGCACGCCAAAGTCCATTTTTGCCTATCAATACCACAAGTTTTCGTTTTTATTTGGCGTACTATTTATACGCATTTTCATGAGACCGGGCTCGGTAATCTCCGCTATCAGACCACTATCAGATTTATCAGTAATATTTTACTGGGGCACATACAGTACATTTGTATTTGTTTTGTATCGCAAACATCACAAACCTTTTTTGTTTAAAAAAGGTTTTGAGTATAGTTTGGGTGCTGTGGGGGCAAAAAGATTCATTTATTCGATATCGCGAGATAAACTGCACAGCTTGTTCCTGAAATTGTTCAGGTGTGGACTTAAAATTCTCTTAAATCGAACCGGGAAAATACAATCTAACAAGTCCCACATTGTATTTTAATATTCACATATTTTCTATAACATTCTCCTCTTCTTCCTTCACAATTTTATGGAATTTATTCAGTTTGAACTTCTTTAATAACGTAACGTACATTCAAACTTTGTAGGTAATTTCAGTCTGCTAAAAGATACCTGTGCTAATAGTGCTATCTATTTTTGGTGTTTATAAACTGTAAAGAAAATTAGGATTTAACTTTGATAATGTACATTTGAATTTAAAACTCTCTCTCTCTCTCTCTCGCTCTCTCTCTACATATATATATATATATAAATATAGGAACTCAGGCAGAGAGATCTCATCAACTGCGGAGGTAGAATCTAGGAGAATAATATTTCAGTTGGCCACATTTCTAATGCCTTCTATCCTGTTTTCCATTCACTTCACTTTGTTTTTCAGAGAGCACCTTCTGTTTTATGTTTAAGGGCAACATTTGAAAGATTTTATTTCAAGTCATGGATAGGTCGAGTGATTAAATTGGATTGGATAATCTCGGCAATAATCATGCTGTCTAATCAGCATCTTGATATGCCACACCTGTGAGGTGGATGGATTATCTCGGCAAAGGAGAAGTGCTCACTAACACAGATTTAGACAGATTTGTGAACAATATTTGAGAGAAATAGGCCTTTTGTGTACATAGAAAAAGTCTTCGATCTTTGAGTTCAGCTCATGAAAAATGAGGGCAAAAACAAAAAAGTTTGCGTTTATAATTTTGCTCAGTGTATATATAAATTTTGTTATTTTCAGGAATTTCAAATATCTGCAATTGAACGAAAAATAATCCAAGAGATTGAAATCCGCATCCTTAAAATAACTTACAGAGAACTGGTGATTGAGGATGGTGAGGAGATGGTCATGAATGTTGCTGAGCATGAGGCTGTCAGATCCTCATTTAGTACTCCAGTCAAAAGCTACAGAATTCTGGAAGGAATGGGTGTTACTTTCCATTGCAAGATGGAAGGAACGCCATTACCAAAGGTAAGGGTGCTAATTCTATTGATAAACATGTTCTCACTACAGCACAATGTATACAAGTAATTTTTCTGTCATTTGTGTTAAATAGATTGCTTTATAATGTTACAAAAGATTTGTATTTTAAATAAAATGTGAAGTTGAACAAAATGCGTTAGTGTTTTTTTTTTTTTTTTACTTATTTGCTTTCCTTCTTGCTTTTTGAAAATGGAACAAATGGCTTATTGTTTTTAATTATCTTTACCAAAGGACAACAAGTGGTCAATGACTACACCCACAAGATTGTGGTGAAGGAGGATGGTACTCAGTCAATGATTGTGGTTCCTGCCATGCCTCAGCACTCCGGAGAGTGGACAGTTGTTGCTCAGAATAGAGCTGGAAAGACAACCATTTCAATGACTCTCACTGTTGAAAGTAAACTATTTGTTTTTGTTCTAAAAACTATGCTAGATCTAGACTTGGTGGTGTGGCAGATTGTGCAAACTCGTGGCTTACATGTTACAGCAAAGGAAAATTTGGTCCGACCCCAGTTCATTGAAAAGCTAAAGAATATCAGTGTTAAGGAAGGAAGTTTGATTGAGTTGGCAGTAAAAGCTATTGCAAACCCCCTTCCTGACATTGTCTGGCTGAAAAACAGTGACATCATCTCTCCTCATAAATACCCTCACATCAAGTAAGTGACTTGCCTTACAAATAATTGTTTAATTATGGTCTGTTTTGTGGTACTAATCTATGCAAACATTAAATGCTATTTTAGAATTGAGGGTACCAAAGGACAGGCACATTTCCAGATTCCTCAGACTACTGGCTCTGACAGTGCGTGGTACACAGCCACAGCCATTAACAAAGCTGGCAGAGATACCACTCGCTGCAGAGTCAATGTGGAGGTCGAGTTCACCGAACCTGAACCAGAAAGAAGACTCATCATTCCCAAAGGAACATATAAGGCTAAGGACGTTGCTCCACCAGAGATTGAACCATTGCATCTTCGCTATGGTCAGGAACAGTGGGAAGAGGGTGACCTCGATGACAAGGAAAAACAACAGAAGCCACACTTTAAAAAGAAGATTACTTCAGTCAGGATGAAGCGATTTGGACCTGTGCACTTTGAGTGCAGACTGACCCCTATTGGTGACCCAACTATGGTTGTTGAGTGGCTCCATGATGGCAAGCCACTGGAAGCTGCTAACAGACTTCGTATGATCAATGAGTTTGGCTTTTGCAGTCTTGATTATGAAGTTGCTTATTCTAGAGATAGTGGTGCCATTACTTGCAGAGCTACCAACAATTTTGGTGCTGACCAGACCTCGGCTACACTAATTGTGAAGGATGAGAAGAGTCTAGTGGAGGATAGTCAGTTGCCAGAAGGTAAAAAAGTACAGAGAATAGATGAAATGGAGCGAATTGCTCATGAGGGTGCACCCTCAGGAGTAACTGGAGATGACATGACAGAGAAGACCAAGCCAGAGATGGTCTTGCTCCCAGAACAAGTATTTGAGGGGGAAACAGCCAAATATCGCTGTAGAGTGACCGGTTACCCCACTCCCAAAGTTAACTGGTACCTCAATGGACAGCTCATTCGAAAGAGCAAACGATTCAGACAACACTATGATGGCATTCACTATTTGGAAATCACTGACTGTAAGTATTGGCTGAAAACCCAGAGGGTACAGCTGAGCATGCTGTCAAGCTTGAAATCCAACAGAAGGAAGACCTCCGGTCAATCTTGCACCGTGCTCCTGAGAAGACTCCGGAGGCACCTGGCCCTGAACCTGGCAGAGTATCTTTTGATGTTGTGAAGGTAGATAAACCCACAGAGGCTTCACAAGCAAAAGAGGTTGTCAAACTGAGGAAGGCTGAGAGAGTTGTTCATGAAAGATCCACAGAAGAGACAGAAGAGCTGCAAAGCAAATTTAAACACAGGACTGAAGAGGGCTATTATGAAGCCATATACTCAGTTGAGATGAAGTCTCGCAAGAAGGATGAATCTTATGAAGGAATGCTAAAGAAGAGAAAAGAAGAACTTCTGCACTGGACCAAAGAGGTGCCTGAGTCCGAAAAGAAGAAAGAGGAGGAGGAAGGCAAACTTAAAATTCCTACAATCAGACCTGAGAAAATTACTCTCTCTCCTAGCATGGAGGCTCCAAAGATCTTGGAAAGAATTGAGAGCCAGACAGTGTCCCTGTCTGATGAAGTTCGCTTCCGTTGTAGGGTTGTTGGTAAACCAGATCCAGAGTGTCAGTGGTTCAAAAACGGCATTTTACTTGAGAAGTCAGATCGTATTTATTGGTATTGGCCAGAGGACCATGTCTGTGAATTAGTAATCAGAGATGTCTCAGCTGAGGACTCTGTTAGTATTATGGTCAAAGCCATTAACATTGCTGGTGAGGCCTCAAGCCATGCTTTCTTGTTGGTGCAAGGTATGTATTGTCATTTATAAATCAGTGTTACTCCTATGATCACTGTTCATGTCAAAATTACTTTATCTAATAAATTCTCTGTGGATTTTTGCAGCCAAGCAGCTTGTATCTTTTACCCAGACACTGGAGGATGCCTATGCTAAAGAGAAAGACACAATGGTAACCTTTGAATGTGAGACAAACGAGCCATTTGTCAAAGTCAAATGGATGAAGAACAATGCCAAAATTTTCTCTGGAGACAAATACAGGATGCACTCTGACAGAAAGGTGCACTTCCTATCTTTACTTTACTTTTACTTT
>NW_015654351.1:787203-793318 GCF_001515625.1 Sinocyclocheilus rhinocerous
TATATATATACACACATTTAAGAAAATAAAAGAAATTAAATAAAAATGACAAATGCATACAACAACATTTAAAAACTAAAACATTTAAATGAAAACAAAAAGAAAAATCTGTCTGTGCTGATAATCGACATGCAAGATGCTGCTGAGTACACTTGTGCTGTAGCTGATGATGACCACATAAGAACCACTGCCAGACTTCATGCTGAAGTTTAGCTTACACTTAAACTAATTTGTTGCTGTTTTAATTTACATTTACATCTTTGAATTTTTGGTCAAACATCTAATTCGTTTTACAGGTGCACCATTGGAAATTATTAAAAATCTGGAGAGTGTTGAAGTGCCTGAGACATACTCTGGAGAGTTTGAATGTGAGCTGTCCCATGAAGATGCTGAAGGCACCTGGTACTTTGAGAATAAAGAAATTACGCCAAGCCTAAAATATGTTGTATCGTCTTGGCCGACACACCCTGTCTGTAAAAGATGTTAGGAAGGAGGACCAAGGCAAATACACTTTTAAAGTGGGTGATCTGAAGACAAGTGCCACACTGAAGATGAAATGTAAGTAGAATTTTAATATAATTTATATATTATTATATAATAATTTACATATGTGACATGTAAATAATTGTATACTTTTGTTTTATTTCAGTGCGTCCTGTAACACTGATGCAAGGCCTCTCTGATCTGACAATTTGTGAGGGTGATATTGCCCAGTTGGAGGTGCGATTCTCTCAGGAAAATGTGGAGGGAACATGGATGAAAAATGGCCAGCCCATCACTGCCACAGACCGAATTCACATTGTCATTGACAAACTTGTCCACAAACTTCTGTTTGAAAATGTCAACAGGGATGATGCTGGAATTTATTCATTTGTTGTTCCCATTCAAGACATTTCTACAAGTGGAAAACTTTCTGTCCAAAGTAAGTTGGTTTTTGATGCTGATGCATAGACTTTGAAAACTGAAATACAGTACGAGAATGCAGAAATGTAACTTGTCCTTTTTTCCCTCTTCACAGCTATTGAAATCATATCACCTCTCAAGGATGTTCATTCTATTGAGGGTACAAAGGCAGTGCTAGAAGCTAAAATCTCTGCCTCGGATGTTAATGCTTTGAAATGGTACCAAAATGACAAGCTCCTTGTGGCTAGTGAGAGAATCCAAATGGTTGCCAAAGGGACCAAACAGAGACTAGTTTTGAATAGGTCCTTTGCTTCTGATGAAGGACATTATAAGATGGTTGTTGGCAGAGTGGAAACAGCTTGTAAACTGACTATTGAGAGTGAGTATTTCTGTTAATGAACCAATATAATGTCTGTCTTAGTGTTTGTTTAAAGTTAAGTTTTATGGGTTTCCATTATTAATGAACATTTTATGTCTTACAGAGGTCAGTATCATCAAGCACATGCAGGACTGTGTGTGCACTGAAACTCAGAATGTCACCTTTGAAGTAGAATTATCCCACGCTGGTATAGATGCCTATTGGACCTTCAAGAATCAGCCTCTCAAGGCTGGACCCAAATGCAAAATTGAGTCCAAAGGGAAGCACTATACCCTGACCATCATCAACGCCATGAAGGATGAAGAGGGCCAGTATACATTTGCAGCAGGCGAAAAGACTTCCAGTGCAAAACTAACTGTATCAGGTATGATTTTTGTCATTTGTCAAATATCTGTCAAGTTGATGCACAGATACTGCCTCACGATTATGTTTTTCTTACACTAGGTGGAGCTATAAACAGACCACTCCATGATGTGACTGTAGCAGAATCCCAAACTGCTGTTCTGGAGTGTGAGGTTCCAAACCCCACCTCTGAAGGCCAGTGGCTTAAGGATGGCCACTCTGTTAACTTTAGTGACAATGTCAGGAGTGAGGATATAGGTGCAGTTCGCCGACTTGTCTTTGTTATCACAAGACCACAAGATATTGGGGAGTACACCTATCAAGTGGCAAACTCCAAGACATCTGCCAACCTAAGGGTTGAAGATACTTTTACTACCATGTTTTGAAGGCAGAATTCCATTTCCATACTGAACTTATTTTCCTTTGTATGTAACTGATTGCAAATGTGTTTTTCACAGCTGTGAAGATTAAGAAAACATTGAAGAACCAAACAGTCACCGAAACCGAAGAGGCAGTGTTTAGTCTTGAACTCACTCATTTAGATGTGAAAGGATCCCAGTGGATCAAGAATGGAATAGAAATGGTCCCTAGTGACAAATATAACAGTAGATGGATTGGTTCATACTTTAAAGATCAAGAACTGCAACTCCCAAGATGAACCAGTTTATGGATTCAAACTGGGAAAACTCTCTGCTAATGCCAGACTGAATGTTTAAAGTAAGTTTATTATTTGCCAAAATTAAAGACAGTTTGTATTTAGCAGAGAGAAAAACTCTAATATGCAATTGAATTCTCTTGCAGCTGTTAAGATTGTGAAAAAGCCGAAAGATGTGACTTCCCTGGTCAATGGAACTGCCTCTTTTGAGCTGAGTTGTTAAATGGATGTTCAAAAACCAAGAGCTGAAACTTAGTGCCAATATTCAAATAATGTCTGAAAGAAAAGCACATAAGCTGGTCATTCAAAATGTTGATGAAAGCAGTGAAGGAGAGTACACAGCTGTAGTTGGACATTTACAATGCAGTGCATATTTACATGTTGAATGTAAGTATCATTTTAAAGAAGTCTCCAGCCTAAACTTGTCTAATATCTAAAATACTCTGCAAACTCCATGTAATGATTATTTATTGTACAATTGTACAATATGCTCATAATGACATTTGAACTCGTAGCCACAAAATCGTATTATAAATAATAAAAAGCTAACCGTAACATCCAAGCAGAAAACACAACAGTGCATTTCTGTTCAGTGAAGTATAAAATTGCCTTTATTACAATCACAATCGCCTGCTTGCCTGTAAGCCTACTTAGTATATCCTATTTTTAATAAACTGTATGCTGAATTTGTTTTTGTGTGAGTGTGTCTTCCTTCATTAGCCTTCATTGGCATGAAGGGCTCGATTAGTTCCTGTATCAAATGAAGGCCCGCCTTCTGAAATACGAAATGTGCTGTGATTGGTTAGCTGAGCCGGTGTGTGTTGTGATTGGTTAGCTGGGCTAGTATGTGTTGTGATTGGCTCCACTTGGCGCCTGGTCGGGAAATGTCACTCCCCTTCAGTGTAAATATTGAATCAACAGGCTTGTTTGAGATGAGCAAAATCTGCGCAGAACCGATCCGCGAGATGCATGCCGGTTAGAAAAGTGTCCGAGTTACGTCCGACTTGCTCTGATGTCATGCTGACGTGTGAGCTTAATGCTCATTGGTTCAGACGACTGTGATGCTGCGTTCTCTTCTAAAATATTTTATTTTTTATCTGATTGCATATGATTATGTATTTAAATCATCACATTTATTTTTATATAAAGGCAACAGAACTGAAATCATATCATGTTTATTAGCAACACATCAAGTGAGTGTGAATAACGCGATATATGCCTTTGATCTGGTTGGTATCTGTTCCACTTCGAGAGAGCAGAACTGTCCGTCTTGACTGCGCTTATTTCACTCCTCCCCTCACTGCAGCCGCCTGCTCTCGCCTACATTTCAGGCGAGGCGAGGCGCATCTCAAACAAGCCTCTTATCAAATCAATTTGAGCGTGATTTAAACCCGGATGATTGTAACCACTCTAAGTTCGTCTGCCTTGGGAAAGCTAGCATGTCTCCGATATAGTGATAACACTCGTTGCTAGGTTGGCCATATGCACCGTTCATAGGGGACACATCCCGGCCAGGATTTTAATATTGCCTAAAATATCCAGGTTTTGGCTGTTTGCACTGTGCAGGTCGATCGTTGTGTGACATTCATGAGAGCTATAGAGAGCAGAGCAGACGGCTCCTTATGCTTTCGAATAGCTCTTGCACCTACTTTGGTGTCTTTTTTTTATCGGTGCGCAACGACAGCGCGACAATAAAGGAATTATATGCGTAAATTTGACTCTATGGCACTTATAGGTATAAATGCCCAGCTTTTATTCTGGTTTTATCAAAACATTTTTTTTAACAACAGGGGATTGTAAATAACACTATTTTAGTAAAAGTCAATGACTGTGAGACTTGGATATTCTTTATTGAAAACATATTATGTAGCCTACATTTGAAAAACAGCCATGGGTAAAATGACCCCGTGGCAGTTCTAGTGTTAATATAATAATTTAATAATGTAATAATTTTTTTAATCTAAAATTTCTTATATATTGACTCCATAGAATACAGATCATATTTATTTTGCCTTAGCACGAAGTTGCAGTTTCACAATACATGAATTACACTTACAAAAAACAGTAAAAGGCTGCAAAAAATTTTTCTTACATTTCAAAGGTGATTTACACTTTTCTTAGCTTGCTATCTTATGTACACTTTCACAAATCTTACCCTGCGCATGTGAATATTTCAGGCATCATTTTATCTCCATAAAAATAACTCAAGAAAAACGAATTTGTGGAACTATGATGTCACTTTGTAGGCAAAAACCCGGAAGCGAGTTAGCGTTTCAGCACTTCCGGTTCCATCATCCCAGAGTCAATTGGGTTTTTTAAATAATAATATATCCTTTTCACTGAAATAAGTTTGAAAAAGTTGTCGGGAAGCATGGTGGTGGTGACGTTGAAGGCGAGCGACCGTGCAGTGTAGTTCGTTTATAGCCTAAGTTTAGCTTTTAAGTTCTGGCGCTTTTATTTAGGCTTCAAAATTCATCAAAGTTATATTATTTTGTGAAGATTATCTTGATGGACAAAACGTGTACGTTTCATGAACTATGGTTGAACACAGAGCTTATTTTTTGCGATAATCCAAAAGCCTATGGAAAAATCCCATAGGCTTTTTGTCGAAGGAACCAGTGTCATGCTAACAGCCGATCCGCCTACAAAGTGACGTCATAGTTCCCCCACTCTATATTGTATTTTGTATATTGTATTTTTCTAATTCTGTCAATTCTGAAATCATTCGGGATGTTTTTTTATTATTATTATTTACCAATATGATTTGGAGTAGAAACATCATTAGATAGCAGAGGCTTTCTCTTTTTTGGCATTCAGTGGTTAAAATTCAAAACTTTCTGTGTCAAAAAGACTCAGAATAATGGAGCATGTTTATTTGAGTCTGGAATTTTTTAACAAATTATGTAAATGTGCTAATAAATTCTTAACATAAACTTTTATAGAAGAAAATGGAAATAAATTCAAAGCATCCAAATTACAAGACAGAAGGTCAATATATTAAAAAAAAATTTTTTTTTTGAAGTTCTAGTTTGAAATGAAGAATTAAAATTCAGGATCATATGAGGACCATTTCTGTGCTTTCTATTAGAAATTAGTTTTTTTTTTTCTCCATGTTCTAACCATATTTCTTTACTCACTAGAATCAGTTGGAGTTCTGAAGCGTAAGAAGCATTGATCTGGAGCAAATGTTTATAATTAACTCATTACACACCACATCTGCATGAACTCTTGTGAGCTATGGGGAGAGTGGCCAGAACTCCTTCAAGCCACTCCTTGAAGATAATCAGGTACGCTTTGATTAATTCACTTGGTGGCTTCTTCTTGGTGTTGGTGTTTAAGTGTACAGTATCTTTAGTGCTCATTGTCATTTAATGTCCTAACATCCCCACAAAAAGAGCATTCAAATACCTCATTGAGTACCATGGGAAAAGTAGTGAGGAGCTTTTCCAAGACAATCTGTTATGTTTGCTTGTGACAACAGAATTCACATTAGTCTACTCAGAAAATATAAGAGACAAGTTTGATGTTTTCACAAATTTTTAAACTTTGATGAGATGAAGCTGTTTAAAGGGTACACAATTTTAAAGTTGCTAGCTTGATTTTATATGACTGTAAATGCAGTAATTATCTTTAATAATTGAGCTATAATTTCAGTGTGCTGACAATTTTTTTCTCTTAGTTTAAAATGAGGTAAGTATCATATAAACAATACTGGATGGCGCAATATTAAAATACAACTTTCAAATAGACGCTAAGGTGAAATCCTCTTTTTAAAATAAACAAACTGACCAAATAATAGGACAAATAAATAAATAAATAGATTTTTTTGGGGGGGG
>NW_015654351.1:793608-796425 GCF_001515625.1 Sinocyclocheilus rhinocerous
TTCCATATATATATATATATATATAGATCTGATTTTCCATTTATGGAATACAGAAGTGGACAAGGTGATTGTCTTTTATAAGTTTGCCCCAAGGGTTGTCCACAAGGAGGCACTAGTATGCTGTACAGCTCCTCAGGAAACGTGAAAATATTCGATTGACCACACAAATGAAGGGAATGATTATGAAATATATAGTATTATTGTAGCTTTTATGTATTTATTTAATTTCTGCACGTTTTATTGTTTAGCTTACAAAGAAACATGACGCATAACTAAACCAATTAAAGTAATAGCCGTGACATAACGTATGTGTTAAGATTTTGTGTAACAGCTTTCTAATTAAGCTATGTGGCAGGTCTCTTTATTTACTGCTGCTGGAGCTACCTTTTGAATATGCATGCATAAACATGCTGACAGCCAAGAGGTGCAGTTGCTGCTGCCCGTCATGTGACACAGCGTGCTATTTAGACAGAAGAAGATGAGATTCTTTTGAGAATGTTTGCTAGGAAGGAATAATATTATAATGTTGTTATATAGTGTTAGTGTTATTTTGGACTATAAATATCTTAATGCAATGCAGGAAAAAAATATATTTTTCTTTCTTCATTAATGGTATAAAAGATCTAGGCATTCACTGTACTTTGCTTTAGTTAGTCATAAAATAACTTGACACTGTAGTACCTCTGAAGTGATTGTCTTTGTCGATGCAGCTGCCATTTATGTCACCCCCCCTCCCCCCATCACCAAATGCCTTGCCCAGGTGGTACAACCCTGTAATGACCTTATTTTGACACAAAGCCAGCAACGCAAGCAGGAATTGTAGAGTCCAGTAGAAGCCTTCATGTTTGTGTTGCATGTAATGAGTCACAGAGTCCACAACATCCCAAAACTTGGTGGCCTCATCCCAACTTTTAGCTCCCAATACCCACATTTTATCACTTTTCTCCTCTTAAAATCAGTTTGTAGTTGTAGTACATTTAGTGACAATCCTGTGTATGAAAAACACATACCTGTTTTATTGTATGAAAAGAACCTTGTGACAGTACTAAGTTTCCCAAACTTGAATTTAGAAGGCCGCAGCTGTTCGTCGGTGACACATGAGCTTCCCTCTTGGAGATATGATACCATTGCCAACTCCCGGTGAGGGAGACAGAAATGGCTGCTGTTTAAATCACATCTTTAGACTACAGTGATGGACTACCAAAATAAACCCATGTGCCATACAAGAGCAAGAAAATCTCACTCACTGAGTGGAACACAACTTTCCATTTCCTCCATTTGTTTAAAGAAGTTTCAGCAAATGGTTTAGTAATGTATTTGCATAGATCTAGGCATTATTTAACTATTAACAGACTTTTTTTTTATCAATCAATCAATAATTTTATTTCGGTCCTCACAGACAACTTTTCACAAAATAAATAAATAAACATAATTACCGAAAAAGGTGTAGGCTGAAGCCTTGCTTATTATGCCTACCCTTTATACATAGTTAACTGATGAGCGACACTTTTCACTAAGAAATACAAGATAAACATGTTACATAAACATTACCCCAAATGTACATACATAATTCAAAACAACATAACAAAAATACACATTACAACTATTACTTCAATATTGTAACAATACATTCACAATTATTGATACTGAGTCATATAATTATTTACCACCTTATAGTTTTATACATTTTCTTGAATTTGCAGAGTGAATTACATAATTTTAATTCCTTATCACAATTATTCCATAGATTTACCCCTTTAACAGATAAACACCTACTTTTTGCATTAGTTCTTGCCCTAACTTTTTTAAACATATACAATCCTCTTAGATTATACTGACTTTCTCTTATTTTGAACAGCCTCTGAATACAATTTGGAAGTAAATTATTATAAACTTTGAACATTATCTGTGATGTACATAAATCAACTAAATCTACAAATTTTAAAGCATGTAAATGAATAAACAATTTGTTTGTTGGTTCGTAATAATCAACCCTTTTAACAATCCTAATTGCTTTCTTTTGTAACATATATATTGAATTTATATAGGTTTTATAAGTATGACCCCACACCTCAACACAATAAGTAATGTATGGAACTATGAGTGCACAATACAATATGTACAAAGTTTTTTCATTCAAAATATGTTTTATTCTATTTAATATTCCAATGGATTTGGACATTTTTGTTTTTACATGGTTAATATGTGGTTTCCAACATAATTTATGATCAATTATAACACCCAAAAATTTATTTATTTATTTCTATTTCCTCATTGTTAATCCTTAATTTAATTTTGTTGTTACTTTGTCGGTTACTAAATATTATAAACTTAGTTTTACTTAAATTCAGTGAAAGTCTATTATCATCAAACCATTTTTTGAAAACCATGAGTTCGATTTCCACTGTATTCAGAAGTTGTTCCAAGTTTTTCCCCGAACAATATAAATTTGTATCATCAGCAAACAAAACCATTTTTAATACTTTAGACACTTTACAAATATCATTTATGTACAGTACAAACAATTTGGGGCCTAACACCGAACCTTGCGGAACACCACAAGTAACTTTCATTACATCTGATTTAACATTATTTATTTGTACAAATTGATATCTGTCATCGAGGTAACTTTTTATCCAAGCAAAGGCTTTTCCTCTTATACCATATCTCTCCAGTTTCATCATTAATAAACCATAATCAATAGTGTCAAACGCTTTTTTTAAATCTAGGAACACCCCCACAGTATATTCATTATTATCCATTGAAGAAGAAATCTCTTCTACCAGTTCCATCACAGCCATTGAGGTCGACCTGTTT
>NW_015654351.1:798330-869211 GCF_001515625.1 Sinocyclocheilus rhinocerous
CTTAATTTTATTTTATTATTACTTTGTCGATTACTAAATATTATAAACTTAGTTTTACTTAAATTCAGTGAAAGTCTATTATCATCAAACCATTTTTTGAAAACCATGAGTTCGATTTCCACTGTATTCAGAAGTTGTTCCAAGTTTTTCCCCGAACAATATAAATTTTTTCATCAGCAAACAAAACCATTTTTAATACTTTAGACACTTTACAAATATCATTTATGTACAGTACAAACAATTTGGGGCCTAACACCGAACCTTGCGGAACACCACAAGTAACTTTCATTACATCTGATTTAACATTATTTATTTGTACAAATTGATATCTGTCATCGAGGTAACTTTTTATCCAAGCAAAGGCTTTTCCTCTTATACCATATCTCTCCAGTTTCATCATTAATAAGCCACAATCAATAGTGTCAAAAGCTTTTTTTAAATCTAGGAACACCCCCACAGTATATTCATTATTATCCACTGAAGAAGAACTCTCTTCTACCAGTTCCATCACAGCCATTGAGGTCGACCTGTTCGTTCTAAAGCCATACTGAAGATCACTTAATAATTTGTGTTTGTCTATAAAATTATCAAGCCTGCGCACAAATATTTTCTCTAGAATTTTTGAGGACTGGGAAAGAACAGAAACTGGTCTATAGTTAAGAAGATGCCGATCTCCACTTTTAAAAATAGGAATAACTTTAGCTGTTTTCATATTACTAGGGAATATGCCTGTTAAAAAGGACTGATTACAAATGTGTGTAAATGGTTTTACTATATATTCTATAATATTTTTTATTAACGACATGTCAATGTCATTACAATCAGTGGAATATTTGTTCTTACAATTATTAACAATGTCAAGTATTTCCTTTTCGTCAACTCCCCTAATAAACATTGAGTAATCATTACTGGAAATATTCATTTCACCTATTCTATCCCCAGTTCTCTGCTCCACAATCTCTTTTGCTAAATTGTACCCAATATTTACAAAATACAAATTCATTGACAATGTCATTCATTTTATTTATACTTAATTTATCATCATTAACAAAATAATTTGGGTAATCTACTTTTTCAGTATTCTTTTTAATTATACTATTAAATACTTTCCATGTTGTTTGTATGTTATTCTTATGCTTGTCCAATAACTTATTATAATAGTCCTTTTTACTAAATCTTATAATGCTTATTAATTAATTTTTATATATCTTATATTTATTTTCCACTTGTTTAGTTCTAGTTACTATAAATTTCCTGTATAATGCATTTTTCTTTTTGCATGCTTTCTCTATTCCCTTAGTAATCCATGGTTTATCCTCGTTTTTTTTTTTGCTTTTTTACAGTCCTCTTAGACAAACAATGTTTTTCATATTTTTCAATTAATATGGACAAAAAAAGCATCATAAGCACTATTAGGATCTTTACTTACATAGACCTCACTCCAATTTTGATTCTTTAAGTCCTCACTGAGAGCAGCAATGACTTCTGGTGTTCTATGTCGAATTGTTTTAAAGCTATTTATCCTATTTCCTTTGGTTTTTTCAAATAGTCTTTGAAAGATTGCAAAAACTGGAAGATGGTCAGTCATATCATTTATAAATAACCCTCCTACTATTTTCCCTTCAATTTCGTTTGTATATATATTGTCTATTAATGTAGCAGTATCTTTAGTTATTCTACTAGGTTTTGTAATCACAGAAAATAACCCTTTACTATACAGAGTGTCAGTAAAATCTGTTATCCTCTTATTTCCATTTGGATTCAACAAATCAATATTGAAATCTCCACATATAATTTGTACGTTGTTCTCATTCCATTTATCAAGCATACCAAATAATTTATTCATAAAGCCAAGGTATCCGAACAAGTTCCTGGTGATCTATACACACAACTGATAATCATATTTTTAGATCTTTCAATATCGATTTCTAGTTACACATTCCAAAATATTTTCTATAGTTACTGACATGCTTTTAATCAGATTGCATCTTAACGCTGTGTCAACATACAACGCAACTCCTCCTCCTTTCTTATTTACTCTGTTTACCGTAAACAAATTATACCCTTCCAATTCTACCTCATGTACTTTCTCCTTATCAAGCCAAGTCTCTGACACAGCATTTCCTGTATAATGCATTTTTCTTTTTGCATGCGTTCTCTATTTCCTTAGTAATCCATGGTTTATCCTCGTTTTTTTGCTTTTTTACAGTCCTCTTAGACAAACAATGTTTTTCATATTTTTCAATTAATATGGACAAAAAAGCATCATAAGCACTATTAGGATCTTTACTTACATAAACCTCACTCCAATTTTGATTCTTTAAGTCCTCACTGAGAGCAGCAATGACTTCTGGTGTTCTATGTCGAATTGTTTTAAAGCTATTTATCCTATTTCCTTTTGTTTTTTCAAATAGTCTTTGAAAGATTGCAAAAACTGGAAGATGGTCAGTCATATCATTTATAAATAACCCTCCTACTATTTTCCCTTCAATTTCGTTTGTATATATATTGTCTATTAATGTAGCAGTATCTTTAGTTATTCTACTAGGTTTTGTAATCACAGGAAATAAACCTTTACTATACAGAGTGTCAGTAAAATCTGTTATCCTCTTATTCCATTTGGATTCAACAAATCAATATTGAAATCTCCACATATAATTTGTACCTTGTTCTCATTCCATTTATCAAGCATACCAAATAAATGATTCATAAAGGTATCCGTACAAGTTCCTGGTGATCTATACACACAACTGATAATCATATTTTTAGATCTTTCAATATCGATTTCTATAGTTACACATTCCAAAATATTTTCTATAGTTACTGACATACTTTTAATCAGATTGCATCTTAGTGCTGTGTCAACATACAACGCAACTCCTCCTCCTTTCTTATTAACGCTGTTTACCGTAAACAAATTATACCCTTCCAAGTCTACTTCATGTACTTTCTCCTTATCAAGCCAAGTCTCTGACACAGCAATCACATTAAATTTATTAAACTGACGCAAATAATCCTTAATATGTATGAAATTTTTATAAAGACTTCTACTATTTAAATGTATTACTGATAATGCCCCCTCCATATTCACATTTCTATTAAATTTATCTTCAGTATAATACTCACAACAATTGATATTTACATTATTAAAAAAGTGATTTTCCGGGTCAATATCATTTTCAATCTCGTACATTTTATGATCAGTGTGATTGAAGGATTTAAAATTCAAATTTTCGTACTTACAGTGACATTGTAAGTGGTCAGACACACAGTCCATTTGAATATTGACCAACTCCCCATTACTGTTTAAATGTATTACTGATAATACCCCCTCCATATTCACATTTCTATTAAATTTATCATTTATCATTGATATTTACATTATTAAAAAAGTGATTTTCTGGGTCAATATCATTTTCAGTCTCGTACATTTTATGATCTGTGTGATTGAAGGATTTAAAATTCAAATTTTCGTACTTACAGTGACATTGTAAATGGTCAGACACACAGTCCATTTGAATATTGACCAACTCCCATCATCAACATCTCAAAATTTTCTAATCTCCTCCAACTCCTTCTCAACCATGCTGCTGATTTTCTTCGGTGGCATTTTGGTTTGTTCGTTTTTGTCTCGTGTATTTACAATACCAATTTAGCTTAGTTTATTATTAACACGTTGTTCTTTTCTGAAGTAGCTGCACGCCACGGAGTGCCACCTTCTTGAAACTTTTGTAACTCAACATGTATGAAAGCCATATCCAGGTAAATCTATATGAAATTAATACTTCAGTGTTTCAGATACAAAAATAATAACATCACTTTTAATATCTACAATAAAACATATTGCTGTATTTCTAGTTCCTGGGATCGTACCACAGCTGCCTGTAATATACATACATTTGGTGTTAGTTTATCTAGAAAGTCTGACACATTACTCAAATTATTTTAACATGAGTAATATTGGTTATCAGTATATCACATTCATGCTGTGAATTTTTGTCTGCCAGTGGTTGTTTCTTTTGCTGCTTGTCCAGAAGAGTTATTTTCATTTCACACTTTGTTCACTATTTTGATTTCAGTCCTTCTGACACACACACTTGTATTGCTTTGGCCAGTCTAGCTTTTTGCCAACAGACATTAAGCCCTGAATGACTCAGGGGTCTAACTGGGGACATGGTAGTCCACTATAATGTGACTGTTCTGTTCCATAGCTAAACTGTCCTTGGATCTTTCACTATGCAGTGCATTTCAATTTTTAAAGTGAAACCTACCAATTTATTAAGACGTTTTTCAAATGTTTCTTTCGTTTTCTGTCTCTAATTGAAATTAGTTTTCTTGTGTAGTGAATTTATTGGTTTGTCCTGTACCAGCTATATCCTACTAGTCTTTTGTGATATCTTTTTATATCTTTTTTTATCTTTTAAGTAACACAAACCAGTTCCACAATGACATCATCCTCTGGGAAGTGACATTTTTGGTGGGAAAATAAACTAAAATACTCTATCTATTATTGTATTATTCTGTTGTTTGTTATTTATCATGCTCTTGAATATTCCACCCTATTTGATAAAATGACAGAAGATGTGATGGCTAACTTAAGCTTTAATTGTCTTGTCATTGTATAAAGTAAATTGTATAAGTTTTAATGAAGTTTAAGAGCCTGACCAGAGTGTGCTTCTTGGTATACTTTGTTTGATTGGTTAGGATCAGGGATTTATCCCACAGCTCTTTCCCTGCCCCCACTGGTCCCTTTTCACATTATACTTCTGGACCTATTTGCATCAACGTGAATACCAGCAGGAGTACTAGTGGCAGCTGTTTACCACTAACTAGGAAGCTGGCTTGGCAGGTGAAAACACCAGTTTTGTTGTTTTATTGTCACTTTGAATTTTTATCAAAATTTTACATTTGCAGAACTGCACATTGTTTTTTTTCTGCTGCAAATGCATTGCAAGATATGTAAAATATGCAAGCTGATTTTGATGGCTAATTTTTTGGTGACAATACTATTCATACTATAATAAGTGTGACCAAGAGAAATGTAAATTATATTTAGTCATACCAAATATCCAATCTCATACCAATACTTTACTGAACTCCACATGAACTTTTGACCAAAAGTTGGACAGTAAATGGATCTTTCTTTTGTCTTTATTTAATTTATGGTTAATAATGATCACAATGAACAATGCTAAGAAAATTTTATTTATTATGATTGTTTTTAATAGCTTGTAATATTTGGCTCACATTTAAGGAAAATTAATGAAACACTGATGTATTTTTTTTTTCTTCCATTTTCGAACCACCAACTTTCCACAAAGTGCCAACACGGCAATGCTCACCTTTTGCAACAATTTGGTAAATGGTAAAAGTATAAAAATAGTTAAAGCAAGATGTATATATTGATGTTTGAGAGGTGGTCTCTTGGTTTAGCTTGTAATGTGATTGTGATGAAATGCCCACTCTTCCTTGGCACGTATTATCAGTTATTTCTCTCCTCTAACTGCAAGCTTATGTTAGCATAAGGCTAATGCTTTCCGTTTTCATTGTATTCCGTGTCTCATCACCCAGATTTATAATATAGCCAGGTTTATTCATGTTTAAGGTTTAATAATCAGGCTGGATCATTGGTTTATCAGTATTTCACTATCATGGAAAATTGAGGCCAGGTCAGGAGAATGTGAAAGTTATATTGCTTTCTGCAGGCTTATTTACCCTGTTTTAATGAGCTAATTTTAGAATGAGAGTCATTCTTATTGTAAAGACGATGTACAGTGGGTACGGAAAGTATTCAGACCCCCTTAAATTTTTCACTCTTTGTTATATTGCAGCCATTTGCTAAAATCATTTAAGTTAATTTTTTTTCCTCATTAATGTACACACAGCACCCCATATTGACAGAAAAACACAGAATTGTAGCTAATTTTAGAATGAGAGTCATTCTTATTGTAAAGACGATGTATTTTAGAGTCAGCTAGGATTCATTTATGTGAAGAAAAAAAGTTCTTAATATTCTGTTATAGAATAGCATTAACATGCTAAGCTAAAGATTAAAAGCCACCAACTGTTTTGGACCTGAAGACATAAAATCTTTTAAAGTATAATGAGTAAAAATACTTTTAGGAGCTTTTAGTGGTGTTGAATTTTACACAGTGGCTACAAACTCTTGTTGTTGCATAAGCAGTGCATTTTAGAGCTTAAATGTACTTTTTTCTTTAAAACGCCAACAGGGCCATTGAAACAAAGTTGTAAAATGTGATGTTTTGTTCATCAAGACTCCCTCAAATTTGGATGATTATAAGAAATGTCAAAAATAGGCAAGTTAGCAAGCATTCTGTTACCAGTATATCCGTCCCTTACTGTGGGGGTTGCCTTGCCTTGCCCTTCCTTTGAGTGACAGGGACAGCCAGTCTCTCCTTTTGGTCATCAACAGGTTAATGCCTGCCATAAGGGTTTTCAGCATTGCATGTCATTGAATGGGCATGAGCATAATCATTTACTTGCATGAACATTGAATCCACAAACCCAATGTAGTAAAGAAACTCCAGAGTGGGAGGTATATCAAGCTTGCATTAACTTTGTGGAAGGACCACTGAGTAACAGGTGTGAAGTTGCATAAAATGCATCACTTTCCCATGATGCTTTGCAAAGAGACCAATTGGGAGTGGCTTGTTAGTGATGATGCAGACTAGACTCGAGGTATATAAACTAAAACAACTATGTTAGCAGTTCTGAGCTTGGAGCATTCCCAGCCTTGCCTCGGGTGTAGGGATTGCAAGGGAAAAGCAAAACTACACGGTTTAGACCCTGTGTAGTTTTGTTTTTTGGGTTATAACGGGGCCTAACCGTTCTCACCTTGGATTTTCTGGAAACATTTTGGATAAGAGGATTGTTGCTGAGGCACTAGCCACCTGGGCACAGTCCCATCAAGTGTAGGCAACCTTGTGATACAAGTAAGTGGCATTTACTCTGTAGAACACAGTCATTAAAGCAAGTCTTTTTATCAGCTACAATGATACATGCTTGCACACATTTTTAAAGCAAAATAAAAGTGCTGTTGCTTACAATGTGCTATTTGATTGAGTATGAGATAGTCTGTGTTACTTTTATAAAACATAATAATGCTCAAAGTTATTAAGTGGTCTGAAATGATTTCAGAATAGCCAAGAATAGCCTGTGATATTGTTGTTGCATAAGCAGTGCATTTTAGAGCTTAAATGTACTTTTTTTCTTTAAAACGCCAACAGGGCCATTGAAACAAAGTTGTAAAATGTGATGTTTTGTTCATCAAGACTCCCTCAAATTTGGATGATTATAAGAAATTTCAAAAATAGGCAAGTTAGCAAGCATTCTGTTACCAGTATATCCGTCCCTTACTGTGGGGGTTGCCTTGCCTTGCCTTTCCTTTGAGTGACAGGGACAGCCAGTCTCTCCTTTTGGTCATCAACAGGTTAATGCCTGCCATAAGGGTTTTCAGCATTGCATGTCATTGAATGGGCATGAGCATAATCATTTACTTGCATGAACATTGAATCCACAAACCCAATGTAGTAAAGAAACTCCAGAGTGGGAGGTATATCAAGCTTGCATTAACTTCTCGGAGGGGGACCATTGAGTAACAGGTGTGAGGTTGCGTAAAATGCATCACTTTCCCATGATGCTTTGCAAAGAGACCAATTGGGAGTGGCTTGTTAGTGATGATGCAGACTAGACTCGAGGTATATAAACTAAAACAACTATGTTAGCAGTTCTGAGCTTGGAGCATTCCCAGCCTTGCCTCGGGTGTAGGGATTGCAAGGGAAAAGCAAAACTACACGGTTTAGACCCTGTGTAGTTTTGTTTTTTGGGTTATAACGGGGCCTAACCGTTCTCACCTTGGATTTTCTGGAAACATTTTGGATAAGAGGATTGTTGCTGAGGCACTAGCCACCTGGGCACAGTCCCATCAAGTGTAGGCAACCTTGTGATACAAGTAAGTGGCATTTACTCTGTAGAACACAGTCATTAAAACAAGTCTTTTTATAAGCTACAATCATACATGCTTGCACACCTTTTTAAAGCAAAATAAAAGTGCTGTTGCTTACAATGTGCTATTTGATTGAGTATGAGATAGTCTGTGTTACTTTTATAAAACATAATAATGCTCAAAGTTATTAAGTGGTCTGAAATGATTTCAGAATAGCCAAGAATAGCCTGTGATAGCATTAGAGTGGTGACCCAGCTGGGCCATGAAGTCTTTTTAAGGGAATCCACAGCAGAGATATCAGTTGCACCTCCAGCTATGTGCCACATGGTGACTGTCAATCAAAGAAGGGACAGATTATTTTTGGAGACTGCCATTTCTGTCATAGTGAATATCAGCGTTCACACATGATGCCATTTAGTCAGAATTAAATTTGTATTGGCATTTAAAAAAAAAAAATCTATTATTGATATTTATTACACAAATAGTTTGACTCTGTGATTGCGAGTCAATGCTTGTCCGCTCTCACCTGTTGGTTTCTTCCGTATAGCTAATGATGCAGATGGCTTAACTGCGTGTAAATTCTTTCTTTCTTTCTTTCTTTCTTTGTGTTAAGCAGTTGTAATTTGAAACATCAGTTATATAGGTCTTATCCTGCTTTACTGTTAAAATATCTTGGCGATCAGGACTTTTTAGTTAAGTTAGTTATGTGTTTAGGTGTTTCATAGCCTTATCTTACAGCTCACAGTGCGCTGTTCACACATTTCTAACATATTCAATTGGGTGCTTGACCTGACACTCAACAGCTCTGCCATTCACAGTTCTCACAAATGACAGGCTGCTGATGGCCAGGTGTGGGTGGGGGCAGGGGGTGTTAGTGATTAGTCAGTTAATTTCTTTTACAGCTAAAAATAGCCCACCTAGTTTGTCAAGTAAATATATGTATATATAATTGATTCAGTTGGCATTAAGCAATTATCTGACTGTAATGTGGTATTCACTACTTGATTCTTTTTTTCCTAGGGTGCCTTCTACCATGTCAACACAAGCTCCAACATTCTTTCTTTCTTTGTGTTAAGCAGTTGTAATGATCTTTATTTGTCTGTAATTATTAAATTATCTTGTTGTTTTAGTGTTTATATGAGATGAGAGTCTAAACACAAATTATATTTTGTATTATGTATGGGAAATATCTATATGATACACGTGTGAAGCCGTTTGTAATGCTTGTATGTGTATTTTTTGTAGATTATTAAACTTTTGGAGTGAAGTGCGTGTAACCATGTCAAAATGCTCATTTTCATGTTATTTTGGATACCCTAAACCTGAAATGGGTTGGAAAAATATTGTTGATTTATTAACAATATTCCAAGCAAAGTCTATGAGTAGGATAAGATTTTCAGTTATATCACTATCACATTTTTAAGATATATATATAGATTATAATATATATATATATATAGCATTGTGGCACTTGAGGGTAGTGCTGCAACGTTCGAGGCTCAAGTTAGTGGTAAGCACAGAAGAAAAAAGTACATACATACTGCATGTTTTGGCATTGATAAAGGGCTACCTGAGCTTTACTGATTGGGCTGTGGGGGTATATAAGACAAAAAGATTGGAAAACACTGGCTAAAATCGATTATTTAATAATTTCTTCCACTATTTTTCTGTAGGTAATCCAGTTCCAGAGGTGAGCTGGTTTCGTGATGGCCAGGTTCTTACTGCTGCCGCTCTGCCCGGCGCTCAGATCTCGTTCAGCGATGGCCGCGCTGTTCTGATGATCCCCGCTGTGGCAGCCGCACACAGTGGAAGATTTTCTGTGAGAGCCACCAATGGTGCTGGACAAGCCACTAGCACTGCTGAACTGCTGGTTACAGGTAAGCAGTCATAGAAACAGCTGTGTACATTTCTGTCATTTTACTTTTTGTGCCAAACAAAAGTGTGTTTTTTTTTGTTCGTCTCAAAGTGGAAACTGCGCCACCAAACTTCATTCAGAGACTACAGAGTGTGACTGTTAGACAAGGAAGCCAAGTGAGACTGGATGTTCGAGTTGCAGGAATCCCTACACCTGTGGTGAAGTTCTACAGAGAGGGAGCTGAGATTCAGAGCTCTGCTGACTTTCAGATTGTTCAAGACGGAGACCTTTACAGTTTGTTGATTGCCGAGGCCTTCCCAGAAGATTCTGGAACTTATTCTGTCAGTGCTTCTAACAGCAGTGGACGTACTACCTCTACAGCTGAACTTCTGGTTCAAGGTTTGATTTGATTTCCAAATTAAATAAATTAACTTGATATTTTTTGATATAGGGTAGGCCTATACTATATAAATATATATGTGTATGTATGTATGCATGTATCTTTTTTATATGTGTATTTTTTACATTTCAGGTGAGGAGGTTGCAGTGCCTGCAAAGAAGACCAAGACTTTTGTTTCAACTTCTCAGATTTCACAGACTCGCCAGGCTAGAGTTGAAAAGGTAGTTAACATCCTGACAAAATCCCACCTAATGCTAACTGCCAAAGAACATGTTAACTCAGTGTTACATGTCCTTCACAGAGAATGGAGGCCTCCTTTGAGTCCGCAGCCATGATGGAAATGCAAATAGAGGATAGTGATTTGGCTCACAAGGCACCACCCTGTGTGCCTCCTAAGCCGACCTCCAAGTCCCCAACCCCACCGGGAGGAGTGTCAAAGGTCGCAGCTATGCGCCATCAGTCACCTTCCCCTGTGAGGCCTGTTAAAGCCCCCATTCACACACCTCACAGGTGAAGTATATTTTCAACACCATTACTACTTTTTAGTAGATACCTTTACATATACCAATACCTTGTATGAGTGCACATATTCCAAATAAATGAACTGAGCTCAATAGTGACATGTAATGTTTCCTTACCCACACTTATGAAAAAGTAAGTGCAATGATGATGTAATAAATTTGTGTTCTGTGCAACCAATGTTAACTTATCTTTACAGTAAATTAAACCTCTTTCTTATGTAGCATTTGTTCTTTGTTAATTCTTTTCCCCCCTTGTCTTATTTTTAGGCCTGCTTCCCCTTCAAGATTGTCCGTGTCCCCTATCAGACCAGTCAAGTCCCCAATGACTACACTCAAACAAGTCGCACAGGGTGCAGATGTACTGCCTCCATGGAAGCAGGAGGGTTACGTAGGAGAATCCAGTTATACCAGCATGACTACTGGGGCCTCATATGTCCAGACTTCCTCCACATTTGTCCACAAGGAGCAGCATTGGGAAGGTTCTTTTGCTATGCAACAACAAGCTGGTGGATTTGCTGTCAAAGAGGTAGGTCTATTTTTTGCAACTATGACCTCTAGTGGGTAAAAAGTGGCATTTTGTCTTTGTGATAATTTGAAATGGAAAATATTCATTACTTGAAGTTTTAAAGTAATGAATAACTACATTTTAAGTAAGAAATACAAAAATGCATTGAATAGAAATGTACCAAAAAACATGACAATGCTGCATTGCTCAATGCTGACAAAAGCTCATTTGAAGCCATTTCAGATCATTTGTCTTCTACTGCAAACAGATTGAGATTAAAAGGAGACCACACACAAATTAATGAGACTACTGTTAACCTGAAGTGTAAATGAAACCACGTCAGATCCAGTGGGGGCAGGAACGATTGTTTTCACACCTCATTGTCACACCTTAAATAGTCACGCTTTGTTTTGCATGTTAGCCCAGCAAGTTTCACCAACTTGCCATTTTGTAGTTTTGTAACTGATATTTAACATCAATTGGCAATACATTTTCATAAAGATTTTCTTCCATCTGAATAGATGTGTGATTGTTGCATACTATTTAACCACTTTCATCACAAAAGACAACACTTCTTATATAGTAAATCCGCTGTTAAAGGGATAGTTCACCCAAAAATTAAAATTTGATGTTTATCTGCTTACCCCCAGGGCATCCAAGATGTGGGTGACTTTGTTTCTTTAGTAGAACACAAACGAAGATTTTTAACTCAAACCGTTGCAGTCTGTCAGTCTTATTATAATGGAAGTGAATGGGAATCACGGCTTTGAGTAAAAAAAAACATACACAAACAAAACCAAATTAAACCCTGCGGCTCGTGACTATACATTGATGTGTAAAGACACGAAACGATCGGTCTGTGCAAGAAACTGAACAGTATTTATATGCTTTTTTTACCTCTGATGCACTGCAATGTCTGAATTGTCCTGAGCGCATCCTCGACAGCCGGCGCCTGACGCGTCTTGAAAATGCTGACACATTTACAGGGGCATCACACAATCTTATGCTGTTTTTTGTGTGTGTGTGTGTGTGTGTGTAGATTCATGTAGTTAATCTGATTGAAATCACTCTGAATGAATGCAAGTACAATATCGCCCCCTGCTTTTTGTCCATTGTAAACACAAGCTGTTCTGTACAGATCTCACCTGCTTCACTGGGGAATCATGCTCTTTCACCATCTTTTCTCTTTTATCCATCAATCATTGTGTCATATAACTGTTACGAACTGCTGATTTGTATTTGCTCTTCTATTTCAGCCCCACAAGCCTGAAAAGGCGTGAATGAAAAAGCTGCAAGAAAGATTAAAAATAATAATAATACTTTAATAATTTATACATTCGATTTGTTTCTTTTTGCAATCCAGATTGTTGAGACTGCAGCAATCCCATCCCTCACAAAAGAGCAAGTGATGCCTCCAACTATTGTGGCTGTGAGTTAATGAGCACTCAGTAATTTTTCCTCATTAAAAACTTATGTACACATGAAAGTATTAGTGTAAGTCCAATATGACTACTATTTTGGCTAGTATAAATTATAGAGTGCACCAATATGTGTCAGATATCTTGTAAAGTTTAAATATTTAATTCTGTTTTTACTTTGTCCAGGGTTTGAAGAACGTTACTGTCATCGAGGGAGAGTCTGTCACTCTGGAGTGCCAGATTTCAGGCCACCCTACCCCAGCCATTATGTGGTTCAGAGAGGATTACAGAATTGAGAACTCAATTGACTTCCAGATCACTTATGAAAACAGCTATGCCCACTTGGTGATCCGTGAGGCCTTTGCTGAAGATAGTGGCCGCTTCACTTGCACTGCTACCAGTGAGGCTGGAACTATCAGCACCTCTTGCTACCTGCTTGTTAAAGGTAACAGATCATGACATTTGACTTGTCTTAAAATGATATGACCTGTGTGATTGCAACCTGATTTGTACTGTTCAATTTTCATCTTCAGTGTCAGAAGACATTGAAAGTCGGGAGGATTTTTCTACTGTCTCTGAACACATTGAAATGTCTGCTCAGGAAAGACAGTAAGTTAATGGAAATCTTTGTGGTGTTATACTATATTAAATAGTATAATATTTGCAGTCTGAATCCTTGGTGTTTAAAAACAGGGTTACAGTTGAAGCCAAAGAGGAGACCATGTCTGAAATAAGTGCTGTCTCCGAGTCTGTGGAGGCTGGAGTTGCCCCATTCTTTGTGAAGAAACCCACAGTACAAAAGCTTGTGGAGGGAGACAGCATAGTCTTTGAGTGCCAAGTCGGAGGAAGCCCCAAGCCTCATATTTACTGGAAGAAGAGTGGAATTCCACTTACTACTGGATACAGGTATGTTTTAAACTGTACATATATACACTTTGTAATGTGAATTGTTTGTAACTCATTTTTACCATACTTTTTTTCATTTCTGTGAGTAAAAAGTACTCAGACTTGTTTATAATAAATAAGTGCATAAACAAATTATGTGCTAGTTTTATGTCTATTGTGACTAGGTTTTTATGTATTTTCTTCTGCTTTAATTCAGTTTCTATGATGCAAATATGTTAATATGAAAAAAACTCATGCATCTTCTAGGTACAGAGTAGCCTACAATAAGAACACAGGAGCATGCAAGCTTGAGATCTCCATGACATTTGCTGATGATGCTGGAGAATACACCATCTTTGCTAGAAACCCACTTGGAGAGATTTCTGCTTCAGCCATGCTGCTTGATGAAGGTTAGTTTTCTGGGTGGCTTTATTATAAATGGCAATAGTATGTTAGTTCAAATGTTAAACGTAGTGTTTTTCTGCATTTTACAGAGGCATATGAGCTGTATATGAAGAAACAGGAAGAGACATTCAAGACCGAAGTAACTACTATAATAGAGGAGCCAAAAGTGGCTGACATACCTGCTGTTGTTGAGACTGTAACTGAGAAAGAGCAGATGCTCATGCAGAGAAGGATGGCTCAACAAACCCAGATAATGCAGTCCTTCATTTCAGAGCAGGTATGAAAGATTTTAAGCTGCTAAATCCTATTTTAAAATCATACATCATACATGAAAACCAACTTAATTCACAAAGTGTGAGAATGAATCTTACAATTACATTTTTTACAGGAGTTACAAATATCTAACTTGGAGCAAAGATTCATCCAAGAAATTGAATTCCGCTTGCTGAAGATTACTTACCAGGAGCTGGTGATTGAGGATGGGGAGCAGTTCGATATGAGTGTTTCTGAACATGATGCTATTTATCCAGTCTTTAATACTCCAGTTAAAAGCTACAGACTCAGGGAGGGAATGAGTGCAACTTTTCATTGCAGGATGACAGGAACCCCTCTCCCTAAGGTAAGATTAAATTGTTATCTTTAAACGTATTCAATATTCATTCAACTAAGTTAGTATAACGTTTAAGCAATATCACTAGCAAAACTGCTATTGTACTGAATATTATGAATACCTGGCCTGTCAAAATAGAGGAATGGAATGAACTGTTGTATTATTTGAACTATAGATCATCTGGTACAAAGATGGCAAGCGTATCACACATGGAGGCCGTTATCAGATGGAGGTTCTGCAGGATGGTAGAGCCAGTCTGCGCCTTCCTACAGTGCTGTCAGAAGATGAGGGCATCTATACTGCTTTGGTCAGTAACATAAAGGGTAATGCTGTCAGCTCTGGAAAGCTGTATGTGGAGCCAACTGGTATAGCACAAACACAGCTTCCTCAGCCAGGGACAGTTCAAAGAATCAGGTAGGTTTTGACTTCTCAATCTGAGAAAATCACAGTTTGTAATATCACTACAGCAAATTACATGATATTGCAATAAGAGTACTTATCAGATCAAGATATTAAAAATACTTAATTTTTCAGGTCCACATCACCACGCTCCACAAGTCGTTCTCCTGGTCGATCACCTGCTCGTAGACTTGATGAGACAGACGAGGCCCAGCTAGAAAGACTCTACAAGCCTGTGTTTGTACAGAAGCCATCATCCTTCAAGTGCTCTGAGGGACAGACTGCAAGATTTGATCTGAAAGTAGTTGGGAGACCCATGCCTGAAACTTATTGGTTCCACAATGGTTAGTGATAACTGCATATCCCAGTTGTGTAGGAGGTTTTTAAACAATGGACATTCTTTTATTGCCATGGCACGACAACTGTACTTTTTCATCACAGGACAACAAGTGGTCAATGATTACACCCACAAGATTGTGGTAAAGGAGGATGGAACTCAGTCAATGATTGTGGTTCCTGCCATGCCTCAGGACTCTGGAGAGTGGACAGTTGTTGCTCAGAACAGAGCTGGAAAGACAACCGTATCTATGACTCTCACTGTTGAAGGTACAATGCTACATACACTACAGTTTCATTTAAAGAATGACTTTCTGTAAAACAGTCACTTCAGGCCAACTGCATTCTAAAGCGTTCTAACGGCATTTCTTCAATTTTACATTTTTGTCATGTTTAGCCAAGGAAAACTTGGTGAGACCACAATTTGTGGAAAAGCTAAGAAACATCAGCGTTAAAGAGGGTACTTTGGTTGAGCTAGCTGTTAAAGCTATTGGCAACCCCCTTCCTGACATTGTTTGGCTGAAGAACAGTGACATAATCTCCCCACATAAACACCCACATATTAGGTAAGTTTTCAATACTGAAAATATACAGGTGTAAGTAAATAATCAAAATGTTACTCTCTGTGATGATGTGCATGCTGTAAAAAATACATTTCTGTATTACAGTTAACTGAATTTACTTGTTTATTAGGATTGAGGGTGGTAAAGGCGAAGCTCATTTCAAGATTCCATCATGTACAGGATCTGATAGCGCATGGTACACTGCTACTGCTATTAACAAAGCTGGCAGAGATACCACACGCTGCAAAGTTAACATTGAGGTGGATGCAGTAATGCCTCAGCCTGAGAAAAAGCTTATCATTCCCAAGGGAACTTACAAGGCCAAAGAAATTGCTGCACCAGAGTTAGAGCCACTGCATCTTCGCTATGGTCAGGAACAGTGGGAAGATGGTGACCTCTATGATAAGGAGAAGCAACAGAAGCCTCACTTCAAAAAGAAGCTTACCTCAGTCAGGCTGAAGCGATTTGGACCTGCGCACTTTGAGTGTAGACTGACCCCTATTGGTGACCCGACCATGATTGTTGAGTGGCTGCATGATGGCAAGCCATTAGCAGCTGCTAACAGACTACGCATGGTCAGTGAGTTTGGCTATTGCAGTCTTGACTACGAATCTGCTTATTCCAGAGATAGCGGTGTCATTACTTGCAGAGCCACCAACAAGTTTGGAGCTGACCAGACCTCTGCTACACTAATTGTTAAAGATGAGAAAAGCCTTGTTGAGGAAACTCAGTTGCCAGAGGGAAGGCGAGGACAAAGAATAGATGAAATAGAACGTATTGCACATGAGGGTGGCCCTTCTGGAGTTACTGGAGATGATAATCTTGAAAAGACTAAGCCAGAGATTGTGTTACTTCCAGAACCAGTCAGAGTTACAGAGGGAGAAACAGCTAAATTCCGCTGTAGGGTGACCGGCTACCCTACCCCAAAAGTTAACTGGTACCTCAATGGACTGCTCATCTGCAAGAGTAAACGATTCAGACTTCACTTTGATGGTATTCACTACTTGGAAATTGTAGATGCCAAGCCCTATGATTCAGGGGATGTCAAAGTTTTGGCTGAAAACCCTGAAGGTGTTACTGAGCATCTTGTAAAATTTGAGATTCAGCAGAAGGAAGACTTCAGGTCAATCTTGCGTCGTGCACCTGAGGTTAAGGCTCCTGCTCCTGTACCAACACAAGAGCATGGTAGAGTCTCGTTTGAGGTTGTCAAAGCTGAGAAACCATCTGAGACCTCTAAAGAACCCAAGGAGGTGGTTAAGCTGAGGAAAACTGAGAGAGTAATCCATGAGAAATTAACAGAAGAAACAGAGGAGCTAAAAAGCAAATTTAAGCGTAGGACCCAGGAGGGCTACTATGAAGCAATAACTGCCGTAGAACTGAAGTCCCGCAAGAAGAATGAGTCCTATGAGGATATGCTGAAGAAGAGGAAAGAAGAACTTCTTCATCACGCAAAAGAACTAGGGCCTGATGCTGAGAGGAAGAAAGAAGAGGAGAGTAAACTCACCATTCCCAAAGTCAAACCAGAGAAAATTGTGCTCTCTCCAAGCATGGAGGCTCCTAAGATCATAGAACGGATTCAGAGCCAGACAGTTTGCCTGGGAGATGAAGTACACTTCCGCTGTAGAGTCACCGGTAAACCAGATCCAGAATGTCAGTGGTTCAAGAATGGTGTCTTATTGGAGAAGTCAGACCGAGTTTACTGGTATTGGCCAGAGGACCATGTCTGTGAATTAGTGATAAAAAATGTCTTAGCTGAGGACTCAGCAAGTATAATGATCAAAGCCATGAACATTGCTGGAGAGACCTCAAGCCATGCTTTCCTACTAGTTCAAGGTAAAATATTTTACCAACTTGTTGCTGTTTGCATGTTATCAATCCCATAAATGGTAAAAGTAATCTTCAGTCATTGTTCTTTGGCTTTGCTTTTAGGCAAACAAGTTGTTTCATTTACACAACTTCTAGAAGATCAGAATGCTAAAGAGAAGGACACCATGGTGACCTTTGAATGTGAGACGAACGAGCCATTTGTGAAGGTCAAATGGATGAAGAACAATGCAGAAATTTTCTCAGGTGACAAATACAGAATGCACTCTGACAGAAAGGTGCACTTCTTGTCAGTGCTGATCATTTCTATGAATGACGAAGCAGAGTACAGTTGTGTGGTTATTGACGATGACCACATAAGAACCAGTGCCTCACTTTATGTTGAAGGTCAGTACAACACAGTTTAATCTTCTTATACATCAGTGTTTTAACAGTTTTGTGCAGTTAATTATTTGGTCAAATAAAAAATAATAATAATTAATTATGTCTTACACAGGTGCACCACTTGAAATTGTAAAAAATCTTGAGAATACAGAAGTACCTGAGACATACTCTGGAGAGTTTGAGTGTGTTTTGTCCCGTGAGGATGCTGAAGGCACCTGGTATTTTGAGAACAAAGAAATCACTCCTAGCCTCAAATATGTTGTGTCTGCACGTCGTGGTCGTCATAGTCTTTCTGTGAAAGATGTTAGGAAGGAGGACCAGGGAAAATACACTTTCAAAGTGGGAGATCTTAAGACAAGTGCCTCCCTTAAGATGAAATGTGAGTACGAGGCAACCAAGATTAAAGTATTTAAAAGCATTTTTAGGCTACCACATTTTCTAGCAAAACTTCGGTTGTCATATAAATCTTACTTGAATATTTTTTGGTTCACTTTAGTGCGCCCTGTGACTCTGATGCAAGGTCTTTCTGACCTGACAATCTGTGAGGGTGATATTGCCCAACTTGAGGTGCGATTCTCTCAGGAAAATGTTGAGGGCTCATGGATGAAGAATGGCCAAGCCATTTCTGCTTCCGATAAGATTCACTTGGTCATTGACAAAGTCACCCATAAGCTACTCATTGAGGACGCCAGTAAGGATGATGCAGGAATGTACTCATTTGTTGTTCCTGCTCAGGATATTTCTACAAATGGAAAGCTAACAGTTCAAAGTAAGCCACCTTTTAACTCTAAATGAATGTTCAATGGGTTATCAAACATTGATTTCCATTTTCCTGAGAATAATGAGTTTTTTATTAATCATTTTGTTTCTTGCACAGCTATTGGCTTCTTGGCGCCACTAAAGGATGTTTCCACAGTGGAAGGCACTAAAGCTGTTCTTGAGGCTAAAATCTCTGCTACTGATATAACTTCAGTGAAGTGGTTTCACAACGACAAACTGGTGACAGCAAGTGATAGAGTCCAGATGGTTGTCAAAGGATCTAAACAGAGACTGGCTATTAACAGGACCTACGCATCAGATGAAGGACAGTATAAACTGATTGCTGGCAAAGTAGACTCAACCTGTAAACTTTCTGTCCAGCGTGAGTGTCACTCAAAATTTCTTTTATTATATATTCCTTTTCTTGATGTAATTGTTTTAAAATAATTGGTAATTATGTCATTGTTCATTGTGTTTTATAGCTGTATCTATTGTTAAGCACATGGAAGAGCGTGTTTGCACTGAGACCCAGAATGTCACATTTGAAGTGGAGGTATCTCATCCTGGCATTGATGCTCTCTGGACTTTCAAGGGTCAACCTTTAAAGGCAGGTCCAAAGTACAAGATTGAGAGCAAAGGTACACACTATAGCCTCACTGTTTTGAATGCCATGAAGGATGAGGAAGGAGAGTACATGTTTATGGCTGGTGAGAAGGAATCTAGAGCAAGACTTATTGTATCAGGTATGTAGACATTCAAATTGCTTTTTAAAAGTACATACTTTTTTGCCACCACGATATGGGAAACATGTCACTTATCTTGTTTTGATGTTTTATTTTTTATCTCTCCACTAGGTGGTGCTATAAATAGGCCACTCCATGATGTGACTGTAGCAGAATCCCAGACTGCTGAGCTGGAGTGTGAAGTTGCTAATCCTACTACAGAAGGCAAATGGCTTAAAGATGGTCACCCTATTGACTTCAGCGATAATATCATGAGTGAAAATAATGGTGCTGTCAGACGGCTTGTCATCGTCATCACCAGGCCACAGGATGTTGGAGAGTACACCTACCAGGTGGCAAACTCCAAGACATCTGGCAACTTGAAGGTTGAAGGTAAACCGTGCGTCACAGAATAGTTTATTTAATCTGTTAAAAGTTATTTATATGCAATTTCTTTCTTTTTTTAATTCAAGCTGTTAAAATCAGGAAGACAATGAAGAACCAAACTGTTACTGAAACCCAGGAGGCAGTGTTCAGTATTGAACTCACCCATTTAGATGTGAAAGGATCCCAGTGGATCAAGAATGGTGTTGAGATTCATCCAAGTGATAAATTTGAGATAACTGTCCAAGGCATGGTTCACACCCTGAAGATCAAGAACTGTAACACCCAAGATGAATCAGTCTATGGGTTCAAACTTGGAAAACTCTCTGCTAATGCCAGACTTAATGTTGAAAGTATGTTTTTTTTTTAATATCTTTCAAGTACTAATTAATTAAACCTGTCTGCTGTTGTTAGATGTATTTCAATACCCTTTAATCTCTTTTTAGCTATCAAAATTGTGAAAAAACCAAAGGATGTGACGTCACTGCTGGGTGCCACTGCTTCATTTGAGCTGAGTTTGTCCCATGATGACATTCCAGTTCAGTGGATGTTCAATAATCAGGAGCTTGCGCCAAGTACAAATATTAAAATACTGTCTGAGAGGAAAGCCCACAAACTTATCATTCAGAGTGTTGAAGGTCGCATGGCAGGTGAATACATTGCTGTGGTCGGGCATCTGCAGTGCAGTGCACATCTTCAAGTTGAATGTAAGTGTTTTGAGATTTTTTCTTTTAAATAGTGTTCACCTTAAATGTGAAATTTGGCATTCTAAATATGTTTTGTCTTTCTTGTATATATTCAGATTTGAGAGTTACCAAACCTTTGAAGAACATTGAGGTTCCAGAGACCCATGTGGCAACGTTTGAGTGTGAAGTTTCTCATTTCAATGTTCCATCGATCTGGCTGAAAAATAGAGTTGAGATTGAGATGAGCGAGAAGTTTGGCATTGTGGTGCATGGCAAACTTCATCAGCTGAAAGTCATGAATGCCAGTCAGGAGGATACTTCAGAATACACATTTGTGTGTGGAAATGACAAAGTGTCTGGTAACCTGACTGTAAAACGTGAGTAATACGTTGTCTGTAAACTTGAAATAAATATAAAATTACTATATACAGCATATTCACAAATGCATTTTAAAATCTTTCAGCAATTCTGATCACATCCATGCTTCAAGACCTCAATGCTAAAGAAAAAGACACGGTTACATTTGAGGTGACCGTCAACTATGAAGGCATCACCTACAAATGGCTGAAGAATGGAGTAGAAATCCGATCCAGTGATAGATGCCAAACTCGCTGCAAACAGTTCACTCACTCCCTTACTATTCGAAATGTTCACTTTGGGGATGGGGGAGACTACAAGTTTTTGGCTGGATCTGCTGAAACATCTGCAAAACTCTTTGTTGATGGTTAGTTTTGTTGTTATATTTACAGCTGCCTTTATGTAACTTAACAGATTGGCTAACAAAAATATGTTTTCCAGCTCGCGTGATTGAATTCACCAAGCACATTAAAGATATCAAGGTAACTGAGAAGAAGAAGGCTATATTTGAATGTGAGCTCTCTGAACCCAACGTCCCTGTGATGTGGATGAAGGATGGGCAGGAACTTGAGATGTCTGAGAGGTATATCTTCACTTTTAATGTCATGTACACTGCAGATTAATTATAAAACAAAAAAAAAATCTCTTAATCAATATCAGTATTTACATTATATTGACATAAAATTTTAAGACTTACTTAACAATAGTTTTTTCCTTGTTTAAAGAATAAATCTCACTAAATTTTGATTAATGCTTAAATTAAGAGAAGTACAAGTTTTAGGCCAAGATTTACTAACCGCTTGCGCCAGGTTATCTGCATCAGATTATCATCTGCTCTGCTTTATCCTACGCTAATTTGCACTGCTCTTGGTAGATTGTGTTGGTCGTTCTGAAAATGTCTGCGTCTGTGTTCTTTAATTTACACATTGTCAGTAGATCAGCCGCAGAACTGTTATGAATGTGCGGTCTCACGCCAATTTGCCCTGTATTGTAAATCTGGCCTTTAGTATATTATGCACTTTTGGTTCTTAAGTATAATTAATCTTGTTTTAAGGATATATCTATAGTTTTACTGCAAACAAAAAAAAATTGACTGATTAAGTGATTTTTTTTTTTGCAGTCTTTACGATGTCAACTCTGTCCATAAATTCCCTATTATTGTAGATTCAAAGCCACCACTGACAAATTCCTGCAGCGTTTGATGATCCAGACAGTGCGCATGTCTGATGCTGGAGAATACTCTGTGGTTGCTGGTGCAAGCGTTTCCAAGGCAAACCTCATAGTGGAGGGCAAGGATGTCCGCATCTCTGAGCCTGCTGAGAAGGACATCACTGTAACTATCCTTTGTCTTATTACAGTCAGTTGTTAAATATTATCTATGTTCCATGGCGAGACCTTTTCTCTCTTTTTTCATGCTTTCCAGGTGGTTGAGAAACAGAGGGCTACATTTGAATTTGAAGTGAATGAGGATGACATTGAAGGCCGCTGGCTGAAAAATGGTGTAGAAATTCAATCTTTTGATGAGCGCTTCAACTATGTGACAGTTAGAAAGACACATCGCTTGACAATCACTGAAACTTACAGAAGTGATGCTGGAGAATACACTTTCATTGCAGGAAAGAACAGGAGCACAGTCAATCTGCATGTCCAGAGTGAGTGTACAGTTCGGATATCTATAAATATATATAAATAAATTAGTGCTGTCAAACGATTAATCGCGATTAATCACATCCAAAATAAAAGCATACACGCATATATTATGTAAATGAAAACTTTTATTTTGGATGCGATTAATCGTTTGACACCACTAAAATAAATGTTCAGTTTATTTATTATATAGTCTGCTGTTCAAAAGTTTGAGGTTGGTAACATTCTTCAAATCTTTTTTTGTTGTTGTTGCATTTATTTAATCAGAAATACAGTGAACATCAATATTATGAAATATTAAATTTAAACTGTTTTCTATTTTAACATGTTTTAAAATTTATTTTATTCATGTGGATAGCAAAGCTATTTTCAGCCATTACTCCAGTCTTCAGTGCGGCATGTTCCTTCAGAAATTATTCTAATATGCTGATTTAGTGCTCAAGTAACATTATCACAGTTGAAAACCGTTGTACTGCATAATACTTTTGTGGAAACCATCATACACATTTTCAAGATGCTTTGATAAATAGGAAGTTGTAAAGAACAGCATCTCTCTATAAAAAATGTAATGATGGAAAAGGCTTTTCTGTCACTTTTGATCAATTTAATGCACCCTGACCTCAAAACAAATGATTGGTAGTGTGTACAATACTTAGGCTAATCTGAATATATGTCTTTAACTCCTTCTGTCAATGACATACCAGTATATTCCAATTGCATTGTATAGCTGTAGCCCATATAATTTCAGCTGTGAAGTTAATTGGCTTTGTCTAATATGTGTCTCAATTTAATTCAGTCCCCGAGCCTCCTCAGATCATCAGGGACATGGAGCCCTTGTCTGTTGAGGCTGGCAAACCTGCACGTTTCTCTGTGGAAGTGACAGGAATTCCTCAGCCTCAGGTATCCTGGTATAAGAACTCTCAGGCACTGTCTTCTGGGTTCAAGTGTAAGTTCCTGAGGGAGGGAAATGAGCACACATTGCTGCTTATCGAAGTCTTCCCAGAGGATGCAGCTCAGTACACCTGTGAAGCTAAGAATGACTATGGAGTAGCCACAAGCTCTGCGTCACTTAATGTGGAAGGTGAGATCATTATCAAACTGTTGTTTAAAACCAGTATTAGGTACTAGTTTTACATTCTTTCATATTACCAACAGTTTAACACAAACATGATTTTTGCGAACAGTTTCAGAAGTGGTTTCTCCAGACACGGTGGCTCCAGTTTCTCCACCAGTAATTATTACCTCATTGCAAAATACCTCTGCTGAAGAGGGAGAATCAGCCAGATTCCAGTGCCGTGTCTCTGGAGATGGTAAGGCTCAACCCTGTGAATTAAAACAATTGTGGAAAATAGAATATGTTTAAAATTTTTAATAAGCATGTATATATTTTTGTGAAGTTAACAAGCTTTTGTTTGATTTATGCAGATCTGAAGATTACCTGGTACTTCAGAGATAAGGAAATTGTGCAGTCTGACAACTTCAGAATCTCTCAGTTTGATGATAGCTGCCAGCTTGAGATCTCCAGAGCATATGTTGCAGATGCAGGAGAATACACATGTGTTGCACGCAATTCTGGGGGAATGGTCTCTTGCTCTGCTGTTTTGAACGTCAATGGTATGTGCAAACTTTTAGGTTCCTTCTCTCCAGACAATGCCATCTTTTTCTTGTTGAACAACCAGATTTCTTTCTTTTTTTCTTTCTTTCTTTCTTTTGTTTTTTTAGCATGTTCCATTGCTTAATGCGGGTTTTAGATGTCATGCATGATCAGGTCATTAACTTGAAATACACTTTGGACAAACTGTTTCTCATAGGGATTTCATTATTATTATGGATTTCACGATTTCACGTTCCACTACCATCTATGATCTTACCAAGACCAGGACCCCATGATTCACTGTGCATGTCAAAGGCATAGTTTTTCATCAATATTTATAGATCATTCAAGCACAATGTAGAAGAAGTGTTAACAGATACAAACTGCCTCGCCTCTCTTTCATTATTGAGAGAACTAACCACAGACCATTAATAACCAAGCTATATTTTTTCAATGAATGGTTTTCCCTCACAGCAAATCCATATAAATAACATTTTGAATGGAAGGCGCATTTTGCTTTTCATCATCCTAATGAATTGTGAAAACTCCTCTATGAAATTCTGCCATCTTTCACTACCTTTCCCCTACAGTAATAATCTATTATTTTTTAAATTAAATGGCATTTTGACATTTATAAATGTCTAATGTTATTTTTTTTATCGCTCAGATCTCAGTGTGAGAACAGTAGGTAGGCAAAGTGTTTCGAGCACTGGATTGACTCATTCGGAGATGGTCTCCTCCCAGACCATGAGTGAGACCTATTCTTCCACTATGCAAACTTTTGAAAGTGTCTCTACGGTGATGATGTCCACAACATCTGTTAAAAGCATTGAGGTCCAACAAGTTACCTCTGTGGAAGAATATTCTACAAGCCCCACTCTGACCCTGAAAATGAATGATGTCATTGTCAGCCTGGGTGATGTGGCTCAGTTCAACTGTTCCTTCAGTGGACAACCATTTACTGAAATTATCTGGGATCATAATGGAAGGACAATAACAAATACAGAAAGGGTGCAGTATGTACAACAAGGCGGGCTCATTTCTCTCATCATACTCAATGTCCATCTTGGGGACCAGGGAAGTTACTGCTGTACTGTTAAAAATAGAAAAGGTGAAAATCGAACGTCTGCACAGCTCACAGTGGAAGGTGGTTATAGATTTCGTTTTGTCCTTGATGCTCATTTCATCCCATCTGCTTCCTGCTGGTGTTTTGTTATTCTAAAATATGTTTCATGTGATTATAACCAACTTAAATTTTTAATTCAATTTACAATGTAATATCCCATGTAATCAATTTTAATACTTTAAATAGTTTAATCCTTCACATGCTTGGCCTAACATCATCCTCCATCTTACTAACCTTTTTGTTCTTATCAATGCTAAAATATCTTGTTGAATTACTGAATAATCCCTAATAAATTTCCCTAACTTTATTCTCACTCAGCTAAAGAAGCGAACCCCAAAGAAACCCTCGTACCCTCCGATTCTATCAGTAAATCTTCTAAAACTGAAAATGAGTCAAGTAAAAAGGCCACTGACCAAGAAAAGCAGGAGTCCTTACAGAATGTTGGAGCCCTGACAACAAAGTGGCAGATAAGCCGACATTACTATCCTGATGTTATCCCTTTGTTGGAGCGTGACATTTATGATGCAATTCAGCCAGACTTTCTTGTGAAACTGTCCCCAGAATTCCTTGCCAAACAAAGAGAGAGTGTTTCTCTTTATTATGTAATCAAAGGAAGCCCCTCTCCATTCGTTCTATGGCTACACAACCAGTTGAATGTTGAAGAGCCAAGGTCATACTCCTTGAAACATGATGGGCCCTTGTGCTGCTTAAATATAAAGAATATTGGTTCTGAGCAAGGGGGCACACATTCTTGCAAAGTTATCAATGCTGCGGGAGACAAAACATGCAGCACTCATCTCAGAGTGAAGACAGGTTTGCATTTGCATGCTTTGGTCTTTACCACCTTTTATGTTAGCCCTGGGCGCACATTTATTTTTTTTACTCATATATCCATTATTTTAAGTAGAAAGAGGAAAAAGAATGTGACATCTCTCAAAAAAGGAAAAACAATCACAACATGCAACTGTTGTCTCTGTAGGAGTCTGACAGTGACTGCATTGGACACTTGTCATAGGTGTTCTACAAGGGAGATGTGGTCCATTTTCATTATGTTTGAAGGAGAAAATGGGTTTATAATAATAAGAATGCACAGATACTAAAATACTACCCAGATACCTTGCTGTCACATATGTAATATTTGTTTTTGTTTTTTCAGTGTCTAAAGTGGATGAGGAGGCCAGTTATGAAGAGGAAGCCAAAGGTAAATGAATAAATACGAATTATGATTTCTTATCTTTTGTTTAGTTCTTTTCATTTTATTGTGAGGCTTTTTTCTGTATATATTTCTGTAAAAAAATAATTTTCCATTATTATGAATCTACAGGTTTTTCCAGTCACTAACAGAGTATCTTGATGTATAATATTTAGTATATATTATGATATATATTATGCATTTGTTCAATTGTTATGATATTAGGTTATGTATTAATTGTATTGAACCATTGCATCATTTTTTTATTTAGTGTTTTCTACCTCGACTATATCAACTGAGGAGGATTCTTGCGCAACAAGTCTTCATCTAAAAGAAAAAAGCAAAACATTTGAACTCCAGCCAGACTGTAAATTATTTTCAGAGCCATTAGAGAAAAAGCCAGAAAAGCCAGTTTTTGTAACTAAATTCTCATCAGCAATTGCAACTGTTGGAAACACAGCTAAGTTTACTGTGATAGTTTCTGGATTTCCTAGGCCAGTTATTCAGTGGTATCACAATGGCCAATTGATACAGTCCTCATCTTTTTATACGTTTGTCCAAGAGAAGGAAGAACATAGTCTTTTCATTACTAACATTACCAAAGAGTTGGAAGGAGAGTATTCTTGCACTGCGAGCAACCGATTTGGCAAGTCAACATGTACATCGTATCTTCATGTAAAGGTGAAGGACATAAAGGAGCAGGAAAAGACTTTTGGGCAGCCTCCACATTTCATCAAAGCAATTGAGCATGTGAAGTATGCAGCCGGTAGCCATGCTCTCTTTGAATACACCGTAGCAGGGGTTCCACTTCCTGATGTTCAGTGGTACAGGGGCAGCAATCATATGCAGCCTAGTAAGTACTGCATCATTGTGAACAACACAGATGGGTCTGGCTATTTAAAGATATTAGGCATTCAGCAAAGCGACAGTGGTCTTTACTCTTGTAGAGCATCTAATCCTCTTGGAGAAACCTCTTGCAGTGCAGAACTCATTGTATTCTTGGAGACATCTTCTGAAGCCACTGAATCACGTTTGTATAGTGTCAGTCTTCCAGAACAAGTCAGGACTAGCCTTCAGCAGGGACACCAGATGGTTTACACCACTAGCACTGAAGACAGGCAAACTGTTACAAGTGAGCAGACCGATACCTTGCATGCTTTAGATATATCTGCAGCCACTGTGCACTTGGAGCAGGTAACTCGCCAAGCTACAGTGATTCAATCTCATGATGTACAGGAGAGAGTAAAAGTTGCCCCTGCCCAGCCAAAGCCAGTGGTGGCAACTCCCCTGAAACAGCTGCATATGGCTGCAATAACCTCTGCTGTTCAAGAAAAACAAGGCTTTACTGAGCAGCACTGTGATCAGATTGTTAGTCCAGAAGTACGAGAGCTTGAATTGAGTGTTGAGGAGCCCTCAAACTTTATGTCTGCCATTTCAGAGAGTTCTACACCTCTTAGCATAGTGAAAGCGAAGGATTTGATAAAAAGTGAAACAGAAAAGATACAAACAACTTCAGAGCCAAAGTTTATTGTTAGTGGTCCTCAAGTTGAAATTAAGTTACCAATTCTACAAGAAGAATGCACAAAAATTAAAAGTCCTGAAGAGGAGAAAAGCTACAGAGTTGCAGAAGGGGTTAAGTTATTGTATACTGCAATATCATCAGAAAATGTAGCACTTACAGAAGATCATATTTCAGAGCTAGCAACTGTTGAGTCCATTGAATGTTTAGCAGAAAAAGAACAAGCCAAACCAGTGCTTACATCAGTCAGTGAGACTAAGCACACTCTCTTAAAAGAAAACAACTTTGAAATGCATAGACCAGTCAAGGAAACTGCTCAGCTCTCTAAAGAACCAATATTAAAATCAGCCCTGGTTACTGAAGAAAAGAACAAGCTTCAAGCTGACAAAACCACTGGCATACCTATACTGGAGCATCCTTTTTCAGTCCATTCCCAAAAAGAAGAGGATCAGGTGCTTCATTTACAGCTTATAAGTGATCAAGACACTCTTCTGTCTGAGGGCAGATTTACTACTGAGAAGCCAGGTTTCGAGCAGGCGGATGTCAAGCATATGCCAATTCTTTTGCACACAGTTTCTTATGATGACCAGAAAACAGTTTTTTATGAACAGGCAACACGGTTAGCATCCAAGGATACCACAATTGTTATAAAGCCTAGAGAAGAGGTTCCTGCCCGAATACATCTTCACTCAGTGCAGTCGAAAACCACTTTATGTAAAGAAGGGTTACTTTCAGTCGAAAAGCCAGATGAACAGAAAGCCATCCAGAGACAAGAAAAAAAACGTAAATTGGTAGCCACTAAAGAAGAACGTGTAGAACTAACTTCGGATTATGCCAAAGGTCTTGATGTGAAGGTAGAAGGTCTTAAGATTGAGCACAAAACAGAACCCAGACCCTTGAGTGTTCTTCAGGTAGTCTCACAGACTGTTCCGCTTTCGAAGGAAAGGCCTCTGGTCAGTGAAGTCAAGCCGCATAGTGCAATTGTGCAGAAAGAGGATTGGTGGAATAACATGCATGCAGCATCTGTGTCAGAATCTCATTCAATAGAAGAGGGTCTCACAGACAGTTTCAAAGCAGCTGAGAAATTCACTTGCGAGACAGATGTAGAAACGAAAGTACCGGTTCAGTCTCTTCATGTAGAAGAAAAAGCCATATCAATAGAAACTTTTGTTTCTCTTGAAGCAGCAGAGCAAGACTTTGCAGTTCAGATCCAAGAAGGTCAGTCCGTAAGGCAGTCAGTACTCATGGAGGAAAAACATACTCTGACAGGTGAAATGTCTCATGGATTTACTAAATCAGAGGCAACTAAAATAAACATTACAACTCAGCCACTCGAACCTCTTTTAGTAAGTGAATCGCAGGAAAGCAAAACTCTTCCAAAGGAACTTACCTTTGTAATTCCTGTACCGAAATCACACAGCTTGGACATCAAACAACAGTTGGAAATGACACTTCGATGTGCTGTGGCTTGTGAGCAGTCTTTGCTTTTGGCAGATGTAGTGAAAAAGTTAGAAGTCGTAGAAGTAAAGGAGGTCAAGGTGCATATGGAACCGAAATACATGATGTTCACTTACCTTATAACAACAGCTGGTCCACCCATAGAAATTACAATTGCCTTCCAAGGTGAATATGCCCAGACAGCAACTCTTAAAAATGAGCTTCATGCAGCTTTCTACTCTATGCTTAATCAGGAGAAACCAGTCTTGACCTCCGAACAGTCAAACATCTTAAAACTTGATAGACCTGAGAGATTGCAGGTTAGCAAAGCCACTCCATATTCATTGTCCTCAGCAGTTTTAACAGAAAATGTTGAAGTGTTTGCAACACCCAAAATGCAGTCTGCTGCTCTGCAAAAAGAAGCTGAAGTCTCTTTCCAGTCTGCAATATCTCAAAAGAAAACTGCTATCCAGGAGTTAAGGGACCATGTGACTCAGAAGACTGTTGAATCCAAAATGGACATTTATAGTTTCGCTGAGACTGAACACAGGGAAATTAAAACCGTTTCAGCTGAACATTATGAGAGAGTTGTGTGTGTTTCAGATATTACAGTTGATGCCCCTCACAGGCAAGTCACTGTAGAAGAGCCAATGGATGTTCTTATTCAAGAAGACAAACGAGAGGAAGTTTTAACAGAGGACGTTTTGACTAAGCATTTGACAGAAAAGCTCTTTTTTGAAATACTATTAAAAGACATAACTGCAGAGGAGAATTCCAAGGTTACATTGTCTGTGAGAGTAAAAGGTGTAAAAAGTGTAAACTGGCTTTTCAATGGAGTATTGATCAAATCTGGCAAAGAGTTCAAATGTTTAAAGGATCATGAATCTTACACACTAGTAATCACCAAAGTTATCAAGATGAAACATGAAGGTGAATATACCTGTGAGGCTGTGAGTGAAGCTGGCAAGATATCATCATCATCAAGGCTCACTGTTGTCTCAAGAGGTTGGACTGTGTGGATTTTGTCAGCTTACAAGAGATAGATAATTCTTAACAATTCAACTCAGACCATCACTAATTAACTAGTAGGCAGCTGCTACATCATCTTCCCATTAGTTCACCATTTATTTAAGAATTCTTTTCAAAAATACATTTTGTGTGCTAAACATCTTTCCACTCTCTTTCAAAATAATGGCACATTTTTCATCTTCTTCTGAGTTCTTCAAGCATGACCATGTCATGTGTGACTCTTCATCACCCTAACGCTAACGCTCACATCACTTTTTTCATGTCATCCCAAGATTACTGTTACCCTTCCTTTCCATCTGATATGTCACTCAAATCAGTTGTCATAATGTTGCCAATGTAATAATGTTTTGTATTTTTTCTCCTTGCACGTTTCAGCGCCTCCAGTTTTCAAGAAGAAGATTTGTGACATGCAGAGCAACATCGGCAGCCCAGTGAAGTTTGAATGTGAAATTGAAGAGACACCCAATGTGACCTTTAAGTGGTTCAAGTCTGGCTCAGAGATTAGACAGAGTGACAAATTCAGGATCATCAGCAGGCAAAGTACATCATCTCTAGAACTCCTCAACCCAACAAAGGATGACGTTGGTGAATACAGCTGTCGCGCTTCAAACAAGCACGGTAGTGACACCTGTTCTGCTAACCTGAGCTTCACTGGTGAGTAGCTGGTTTTGAATTTATATGCTTTGCTTTACCTGCTGGCAACTCTTTAACAAAGGTTACTGATTTTCAAGGTTTCAGTGTTTTTTTTTTCATCCTTTACATCCAATCTGCACTCTTCTGATTGACAGAGTTGTGTATGTTTTGTAATGCTATATAAATATATGTTGCATCTTATATTGTGTGTAGTGGTTATGAAATTTCTGAAGACAGAAATGTCAAATCTTTTAAGCTCTTCCTCTTAATGTTATTCTTTATATTCTCTCTTTTTTTAATTAATACAATTAATCCTCCTGGGATCAGTGCTACCTGTCTTTGTAACCATGTCTGAACCAGAGACTTGGAAATTTATGTGATAGTTTTATGATCTTTCCTTTATATTTTTTTCCATATTCATTTTACTAAAATGAGTACAAATGCTCTCTTCTGATTCAGTTCAGATATTTTGTACAGATATTATATACAGGTTACAAAATGTTTTTGGTGGCCTTATGTGGTAGAGATAGCTGATATAGACAAACTCAGATTGATTCCATTTCAAAAATGGATATTCAATTGTCTATTGAGTACATATTGGATTATAATTTTGGGAATTCATCTATTTCAGTCATGTGACGTTTTCCAGCTCATCCACCATGTTTATGACCATCAGTGGGGAAGAAAAAAAAAACTTGATCACTGAATTTGACCTTTAACAATCCCAGAAGCACAGACCATATCCAATTCAACGCTGTATAGCTGTGCTCTCTGTATGCTGGAGCTATATATTGAGATGGATTGTGGATAAAAATGTTTATAATATATATAAATGTTCTGTCAATGATTGTTAGATGTAGTTGAGTCTGTGCTAACTTGAGATCTGTAAAAATGTGTTCTGGGATCTGGGTATAGATCAAATCCAGTAATTGATGTTTTTTTTCTTGGTATCACTGTTCATGTGTTTTTATATTGACTGCCGTAACTTCTCTCTGTGGGTGGTCATAAATAAGAAGGATGAGCAGAAAAACCAACACTATGATTAAGGACGCAAGGAAGATTCATAACATAGTTGGCTTTCAAAAATGGCAAGACTAATCTAGAAGATAGTGAAAGATATTGCTTTGCTTGTAAGGTAGGGACAAAACCACTTTTCTTTGGTGACAGAATATGGCAAGTCCTTTTTAGAAAATGTGACCCAAGTGATAAATGTTCTGTGTTAGTTGATTTATGATGTGCTTTAGTGTATGTGTGAGTATGTGTACGGTGTACGGATGATAAAAATGCGGGTTATTCAGCACTTACCACCTACCCACAAAAGTATTTCCACACACCTTGCATTTCTTAGAATTGTGATGGTTTGTTTATGACTTGTCAAGGTCTTTGGTTAAATGGTTAAAGCAGGCATATCTGTACAACCACGCTGCAATAATGTCCACTTATCTGTACAACTGCACTATATAAAGGAGGCATAGTGAGGGATGGCCCCCCAAAATATAATATATATTTTTCTATTAGACAGTGGAAATGAAGCTGGTCTAGTGTTCCATTACTAGGTCGGCTATGAAAGGTTGTTATAGTTATTGTTACTAAAACGATCAATACTATTGAGTTCATGACTATGGTTATGCTGAAATCCATTTAATTTTTATTCTCAGAATCCCCACCCATCACTAAAGAATTACCTATGCTGGATGTAGTGAAGGTGACCGGTGCTTTATTTGGGAGTGAGCTCATTGGTACTGCCCCATTTGAAATAAACTTGTTGAAGAATAAGAGACATGCCAATTCTGACAAAACCATTTTTGAAGATTTAATTGAATATTTGGATACACATGCATTTGAAAGTTCAGATGTTGGGGAGTACCAATGTTGCCTATCAAACGAAGTTGGAAAAATCACCTCAAAATCAATTGCTATGATAAGAGGTTAGTATGCTTGAGAAAGACAAGAAAAGAATAATACCTGCAGGTTCCCAGCACTAACAGGTGTGTTACTAACAGGCAGCGCGGGCTACAATGGCTAGCTAAAACTGTTAACAATGCTTTCAAAATTAAGCAGTTGCTGTTGCCATTACTTATATGATTCAGTTCTAATCTTTCAAGGTTGACCTGCAATATCAACATTTTTAAAAGACTTTAATCAAAAAGAAAAACACCAGTGCAATACAATTAAAGGTAAAAGTACAGTACAACTTCTACAATTTCTGACTTTTTACATAGCTTTATATCGTATAAGGAAATGCTGATCACTCATACAACCTGCAAGTTCATTCTTGAGAACACAAACACACCAAATAATTGAAATAACTCTCACTGGTTTTATTAAACATTTTTTTCTATGTTCAGAAAATTGATGATCAAGAACTGACTGCATTAAGGTTTTTATTTTTTCACTGGATTATATGGGATTATTCTCTTCACTTCTTGATTGTTCTTCTGGCTTTGAATTTCCAAAAAGGCCGGTTGGTTTCCATACACCGATTCTTTGTCATAGAATCCACTCTTTACATACCTTACGATGAGACTGTGCGTTGGTATTGAATTATGCTGGAATAATTGGTTGTTCCACTTCTCTTGTTGTTAAAAGTTGGCAAAAGGATGCAGGATCTTGAGATAGTTGAACATGTTTTTTGCACTCTTTTAGATTGGACTGTGTTTTGCACACCTTTTCTATATTGGACAAAAATGCATTCTGCATTTTGAAGATCAAAGAAAAAATTATTGAAGAAAAAATGCATTTTGAAGATCAAATCTTATATTTTTTGATTCATGTTTGCTGTTGTCGAGTGATACAGTGCCTTCACATATCCCGTGTTTGTTATGTAATTGTAACTAAGGTTGTTTGGTTTAAGTTCGTTTTCTCTTCATCCGGATGTATTTGCCCTGCTTCATCTTCTTGTTGTGGATGTCAGAAACTATGGATTTTTTTTACTGGTTAAAGAATAATGAATCTCTTGACAATGGTTGCTAGTAAAATTGAATGCAAAACATCACTCTTGGAAAATGGTAAAGAAACAATGAACAAACTCTGCATCTTCTTAAAATCTTCTTATTCGAATCGGAACCACATGCCTTTCTGAAGAATATACCCAATTTCTTTGAAAAGGTGGTGAAATGGAAGAGGTTCAAGAGAAGTCTTGTGTTTGGAAGAAACTGAAAAGCGAGAGCAACTGCAACATTCTTCAAAAAGGACACATTCCATTCCATGTTCAGTCATTCTTTAAAGGATGAACGAGTGAAGGATGGCATACAATTTGTGACATTTTTACTGGAATACTGAAATTTCTTGTTTCTTGGATTCTGCAATGAAATAACCAGTCTAATAACTCTTGTTGGTCCTCAGTGTTTTACCTCTTACATGGAATGCAGAATTATGTAACAATGAAATGGCTGAGTAATGGAAAACAAATTTTTCCTTTTTTTAGAAAACTATTTTTGCAGATAATTCCGCAGTCTTGCAATACCTACATGAACAATACAGATACGGATGTCAGTATTATTGCAAAAATGTGTAATTCTTTAAATCAGATGCTGTTTACTGTGTTCTACATGGATTTCAGTTATTACTGCTATATTTAAATAACTTAGACTCTTAGAACTTAGACAGACCTGGAAATGACTCTTCTCTAATATTTAGGCCTATATATATTTTCCTGGACTAAAGCTTTTCAATCCTCTTCACCTCAGAGCCTGCCCACTTTGTGAAGAAGTTGACAGACCTATCTATTCCAATGAGCAAAAAACTAAGGCTTGAATGCACATTTACCGGAGCTCCAAAAATGTTTATCACGTGGTACAAGGATGGCAAACAGCTCTATGCTTCATATCGATGCAACACCAAAGTTACATCAAACTCCTGTATCCTGGAGTGTCTGCATGAGTGCAACAATGAGACTACAGGAAGATACTCGTGTGAAGTTTCAAACGTTTATGGGACGGATATATGTCATGCACAAGTAGTAGCAGTTACAGGTTTGTAATTTTTACTAGTCTCTTGCTTGCCCATTTTTCAAAGTTCCATACCCATGGATTTTGCCCATGGATATAAAAGGAATAGTTTGGTTGGTTTTGCAGCTTTGGACTGCATGTCACCTGGAATGGTGTAATTTTTGTTCATCAAAGTCTTTTTTGTTAAATTATTCAATTTTCAGTTAAATAATTTCTCAGTTTAAATGAAAGATATCAGTAATTAAAAACGCACAACTGGAAATGACACTTCTCTAATATGTAGGCCTACGGTATATATATTTTCATGGAGTAAAGCTTTTCAATCCTCTTCAACTCAGAACCTGCCCGCTTTGTGAAGAAGTTGACGGATCTCTCTATTCCAATGAGCAAAAAACTAAGGCTTGAATGCACATTTACCGGAGCTCCAAAAATGTTTATCACGTGGTACAAGGATGGCAAACAGCTCTATGCTTCATATCGATACAACACCAAAGTTACATCAAATTCCTGTATCCTGGAGTGTCTGCATGAGTGCAACAATGAGACTACAGGAAGATACTCGTGTGAAGTTTCAAACGTTTATGGGACGGATATATGTCATGCACAAGTAGTAGCAGTTACAGGTTTGTAATTTTTACTCGTCTCTTGCCTGCCCATTTTTCAAAGTTCCATACCCATGGATTTTGCCCATGGATATAAAAGGAATAGTTTGGTTGGTTTTGAGCTTTGGACCGCATGTCACCTGGAATGGTGTAATTTTTTGTTCATTATGAAGTTTTTTTTTTGTACCATTATTAAAATATTCTATTTGGGCTTCTTAGTTTAAGTTTAGTTTAGTGAAAGATTCCAGTAACTATAAACGCAGAACTGGAATAGGCACTTCTCTAATATAAAGGCCTATATATATTTTCCTGGACTAAAGCTTTTCAGTCCTCTTCACCTCAGAACCTGCCTGCTTTGTGAAGAAGTTGACAGATCTCCTTATTCCAAATAAACAAAAAACTAAGACTTGAATGCACATTTACTGGAGCTTCAAAAATGTTTGTCACTTGGTACAAGGATGGCAAACAGCTCTATGCTTCATATCGATGCAACACCAAAGTTACATCAAATTTCTGTATTCTGGAGTGTCTGCATGAGTGCAACAATGAGACTACAGGAAAATACTCATGTGAAGTTTCAAACATTTATGGAATGGATACAAGTCATGCACAAGTAGTGGCAGTTACAAGTTTGTAATTTGCACTGGACTCTTGCCTGCCTGTCTCCCAAAGTTCCATACCCATGGATATAAAATAAATAGTTTGATATTGCAGCGTTGGACCGCATTTCACCTGGAATGGTGAAATCATGGTTTTTTGGTCATCATGTTTTTTTTGGGGTTTGCAACAATATGATGTGCTGCTGTGACATTTTGCACGTTCATTGAAGTGGCTCAAGCATCTTAAATGAAGTCTATTTTGTTCTATATCAAGGATGCGATGGGAGCTGGCATGTTTTTGAGTGCTTGTTGTTGTGGGATATTGATCAACTTGAGTTTGCATCTGCAAATTTCCTGAGGCACGCTTGGAAGATACTGCATACTTCAACAGACTTGAAGAGTTGTTTCTAAAGTACAATCCGCATGTTTTAAAGGTTGATATGTTGCCTGTTTGTATAGTTCTTGTCGTTTTTAAGAAAATAATTTAAATGGATCTGATGATGTTCTTCTTAGAGCCTGCCCGCTTTGTGAAGAGGTTGACAGACATGGCTATTCCACTCAGTCAGAAACTGAGACTTCAGTGTACATTCACTGGAGCACCGAAGATGTTTGTCACATGGTACAAAGATGGAAAGCAACTGTACACCTCATACAGATACAACACAAGGATCATTGACAACACTTGCATCTTGGAATGCCTCCACGAATCTAACAATGAAACACCCGGAAAATACTCTTGTGAAGTATCAAATTCCTTTGGCACTGATATCTGTCATGCCAATATAACTACAGTTACAGGTTCATATGCCATCCTAGTTGACGTATTTACAGATATTTTTAATGTTTTGGCAGACATTGCTTAAAAATAATTTCGTTAATTTCTTGTTCTCAGAACCTGCCCGTTTTGAACAGAAGCTTAAGGACAAAAAAGTTGCCATGAGCAAAAAACTGAAGCTTGAGAGCACATTTACTGGAGCTCCTAAAATCTTTGTCACCTGGTACAAGGACGGCAAACAAATATATGCCTCTTACAGATACAATACTCAAGTTGTTGGAAACACCTGCACTCTAGAATGTCTACATGAATGCACAAAAGACACTCCTGGTATATACTCCTGTGCGGTGTCCAATTCTTATGGAAGTGATATCTGTCATGCTGAAGTGACCACCGTTTCTGGTTAGTACGCCTTTAGAGGCTCTTTATCCTAAAATTAGTGTTGGATGGAATTCTAGTTGATTCTCTAACCGAAGCCAGTGATTTGCAAGCATATTGATGATGCTCATCCAATATTGTTCCTCTTAGGACCTGCTCATTTTATGAAGAAGCTCACAAACCAGACTGTTCAGTGGGGACAAAAGTTGAGACTTGAATGCTCCTTCACAGGAATTGAAAAACTGTTTGTCACATGGTACAAGGATGACAAACAGGTCTATGCTTCATATAGATGCAACACAAAAGTAATTGGAAAAACTTGCATTTTGGAATATCTCCATGAGTGTGATGAGGATACTCCTGGAAAATATTCTTGTGAGGTTACAAATGAAGATGGATCAGATATTTGTCATGCGCTGGTCACCCTTGCGACAGGTTAGTTAACTGTAGTTAACTGTAATTTGAGTGAATTTGCAGATCAACCAACATTTCCATTCTTTCCATACGTTCCAATGCACTCCGTTTCTTTAATCTCAAAAGAGATCATCTTTCTCTAGATAAACTGCTAGAATTCATGAAACATGAAACACTGCCAGCATTTACAAAGGAAATATCATTACAAATTAAAAAAAAAAAGCAATTAGAGTATTTTATAGAAAAAAAACAGTAAATAAGCTCAAACTTAAAATTCAATGTAGAGTACACAGCGACTTTTGCTAGAATTCATGAAACATGAAACACTGCCAGCATTAAAAAGGAAATATCATTACAAATTTAAAAAAAAAAGCAATTAGAGTATTTTATAGAAAAAAAACAGTAAATAAGCTCAAACTTAAAATTCAATGTAGAGTACACAGCGACTTTTCAACAAGAGCACTGGTGCAAAATAGCCAAATGTAAACTATTGTTATTTTTTTAAAATATTGTTATTATTTATATATGATTATGTTTAGCAATGTTCATAATTAGCTTTTATTTTTATACTTCTTAATATTCATTTTAATTTTAGTTTTAATAATTGTGTTTTGTGCTTGTCATTTTTTGTGCTTTGTTAGTTTTTGTTTGTTACTTAAAAGTTATTTTAGATTTAGTTTTAGGTAGTGCTGGGTGGTATACCGGTTCATACCGAATACCGTTGTTTAGCACTAGTTTTAGGTTTAGTTTACCTCTTTATGTTCATAATTCAAATTTCACCTAATATTTATATTTTATTTTATTTTATTTTAGCTTGATTTCAATTAACAAAATTATTTTAATCATTCTAGTTTTGGTTAACAGTAACAACACTAACGTGAGAAACACTGTAGCAAAAATGCATTAAATTAAGCATTAAATACAGTTGTGGCTGCATAATGTAGTACACAGCTTACACTTCAGGCTTACATTTCATGTTAACTCTATAATATCACATTTAACAGACCTTGAGTAGTCTAATAAGACACTTTAGTCTCCTTTTCTGCTATAGATTTTTTGTACTTTTTATTTCTAAAAGTTAGATTGGAAGGTTAGATTGGAAGTGCCACAGGCAGGGGCATTGCAGAAATGAATCGTTTGGTCAAAGGATTGAGAAGACTAATACGAGAGACTGCAAAATTGAAAGTGTGGATAAAACTGCACGCCTAGCTATTCTGAAAGCCGAAAAGACAGATGCTTGTCTTGCCATGCAAGCAAAGAACTTGATTTTTAAAAAAAGAAAACAACAACACACGAGTTTCATTAAACCGTTTATGATATGTATTTTGATTATATATGTGACCTTGTGTGTGTAATGTGTTTTGTTTTCAGAGCGCAAAATTCCACCAACTTTCACTAAGAAACCCTCCGAGCACATTGAGGATGCCGAGGGAAAATTGGTGAAGCTTGAGGGTCGAGTATCTGGGTCACAGCCTCTATCTGTTAGCTGGTATAAAGACAATAGAGAAATCGACACTTCTGACATCTATGACATTTCCTTCAAGAGCAACACGGCTGTGATGTGTCTCAAGAAAGCCACAGTCACAAACAGTGGTGTTTATACATGCAGCGCTTCTAATGAAGCTGGCACTGTCTCCTTCCAGGTGGTGGTTAACATCACAGGTAGTAAATATTATCTTACTGCATGATTTCTTATTTCTCACTTGTCAAATTCCCTTTTCTTCTTTGCATGTTAGTTTCTGGTAATTCTGTTTCTGTGATGTGTATTACATTCCACTTTCTGTTGTACTGCATAAACGTGACCTCCCCTACTTTTCACTGAAAAGCATAGGTAAACATACTATAACGGTTCACTTTTTTAATATCTAGAACAAAAAAGGCCACCGACTTTTGACATTCCCCTTAAACAAGTGACAGTGAGTGAGGGAGAAAGGCTAAACCTTAGCTGCCATGTCTGCGGGTCTCCCCCAATGAAGATTCAGTGGATGAAGGACAGAAGGGAGGTCACATCCTCTGCTAACACCGAGATGATATTTGTGGATGGCACAGCCACCCTGGAGATAAACCAGACATCCAAAACTGATGCAGGAGATTATCTGTGCAAAGCAACCAACAGTGCTGGTAGTGAATTCTCCAAGACCAAAGTCACAATCAAAGGTAATTAGAATGCTATTGTAAATCTAACTTTTCTGTAATAATCATAATCAGTGCATATTTCAATGCAGCTAAATTAAAAATATAGCATGTAATAACCAAACTTATTCTTGGTTTGAATTCACATTTAATTAGTTTCTTTGTTTAATGTTCTACTTTTGGGTGTTATATTCTCAACTTTTCTAACAGTACCAAGTAGAGTTTAAGCTAATGTATGAATTTCTTATTTCATTGTCATGTGTTTCAGCATCTTTACCATCTTAATGATTTCCACATCTTGTTTTGTTTGCTCCTTAAGTGCGTTGGATCCATCTGATCTTGCTGCTTCTCACAAAGTTTTACATTTTTCATAGTGCACCACTAAGTTGCAGTGTTTTGCTGTGATCTTGATAATATTTTAAGAACATTTGTTTTCACATGCATATTTATTCTTGATTCACCAAGGATCTTTTTAGACATGCATTTTATCTGAACAGCAATGCTTAAGGCACCGACGCTTAGACTTACATAAATTGCTAACTAAGGTGCCCGAGTTTGAACTGTGAGCTTTATTATTTTTGTTAGTGGAGAGTTTTTGACAGTCTAAAGCATATGCACTAAACTTGTTAAAATGCTGAGATGTGCCTAGTATTCTTATCTAGATTTCAATCCATTTTTATAAGTTACTTAATCTGTTGTTACATTGTCGGTTTTAACTCAGATAAAGCAGGTGCAGCACCTGCAACAGCACCGGCAGCCCCCACAGCACCTCAAACAGTTAAAAAACGGGATAACTTGTTCTTCATTGAGGAGCCCAAGAGCATTCATGTTGTTGAGAGTAAGTTGCTGCGTTCTGCTGAACAGTGTAGATATGTCTTTTTATGATTAGTGTTAAATTTTGAATTACATGATGGAATCGCATCATATTCTGGATTACAGAGGGTACAGCTACCTTCATTGCTAAAGCTGGTGGTGATCCCATTCCCAATGTGAAATGGATGAAGGGCAAATGGAGACAAATGACTCATGGTGGTCGCGTCAACATTCAACAAAAAGGCCAAGAGGCCAAGCTAGAGATCAAAGAGGTGACCAAATCTGACTCTGGTCAGTACAGATGTGTTGCTTCAAACAAACATGGAGAAATTGAGTGCAGCACGGACTTGAATATTAATGAGAAGAAAGAGTCTGGACCAGAGGTGGTCAAACTGAAGAAGTGAGTCAGAAAATGTGGTTTTCCTTGGAAAAGCTCAAAATCACAATTCTGAAATGATTATAACCTTGCACTCTTTTTTTGATACGTTCAGGACTCCATCAAAGCAGAAAAGTCCAAAGGAAGACAAAGACATTGACATTGTTGAGTTGCTAAGAAATGTAGATCCAAAAGAGTATGAGAAATATGCTTGCATGTATGGAATCACAGACTTCCGGGGTCTCCTTCAAGCTATTGAGTTTCTGAAGAAGGAGAAGGGTGAAGAAAGTGGAAGACCGGTAGCTAAATCTATATTGTTTTGTCTTAATAGCTGATCAAAATCTTACGTTTTCCTACACCTTATTGAGATAGAAATCTACAACAAATAGCCTTAATCAGTGCCCTTGTTTTCTGAATCAGGAAAGTGAACATGGAAGAGAATATGATGAGGATTTGGCTAAGCTTGTGTCTGATTTGCAGAGGCGAATGGAACACAGTGAAGTATGTTCCTTCTTTGGGAAGTTGAAGAACCACTGCTTCAATTTTCAGACATATTTTAATTTGGATGCATATGCTAATCAGATGCATGTTGATGACCTAAATGTATGAATGTTTTGTTTTTGCAGCCTGTTACCCTGCTTAAAGACATCACAGATCAGACAACGCAAGTTAACAAAGAGGCAGTGTTTGAGTGTGAAATTAAAATCAACTATCCAGAAATTACACTGTCTTGGTATAAAGATACACAGAAGCTAGAAACTAGTGATAAATATGACATTAAACTCGTGGACGACTGTCAGATATTGAAGATCAAGAACTGTCAGACCAGTGACCAGGGAAATTACCGTGTCGTTTGTGGGCCACATATATCCAGTGCCAAACTGACAGTGTTGGGTAAGTCGATTTTAAAGACCTTGTATTCTGCATTCAAATACCATTTTTGTGCCTATAATAAATTGAGGCACATTACCTCAATATTCTACAGAGAGTCAAGATCATGTGCAGAAACCATCATCTGGTAAGAGGGTAGAATTGCATTGTAGTGGAGTGCTTATTGACACATATTATAGATTTATGTCTTATACCATATTCACTTCAATTAAATGATCAGAATGAGAAGGAGGGCCACATAAATTGCCCAATCATGTAAGGAAATTACTAACCTCTTCTTGTTTCTCTACCTACTAGCAAATGCTAAGCATCTTTTTATTTTTCCTCTTAGTGCTTTAAAATTGTTTGGCTATAGTGGTGTTGATTGTGTACCAACAAAGTGTTGGATTAAACAAAAAGTGTGTGCGTTTGAAAGCACATTTACATTTCTTCTTATTTCTTTCCTCTTTTCCTTTTTTAATTATTATTTTTATTTATTTAATTTGAAAACAGTGACATTTTGAGATAATTAACCATTCCAATATGTTTATGTTATTTCTAGCTGATCAAATTCAATTCACCAAGCGCATTCAAAATATTGAGGTGAATGAGCGTCAGTCTGCCACTTTTGAGTGCGAGTTGTCTTTTGACAATGCGGTCGTCACCTGGTATAAAGATGCATGGGAGCTTAAAGAAAGCCCAAAATATACCTTCAAGTGTGAGGGACAAAGGCACTTTATGATCATCCATAACGTTACGTCTGACGATGAAGGTGTGTACATTAGTCCTAATGTATTACTTAGTGGCTTAAATATAGAATTAAGCAGATTTAAACTAAATTAACTTCACTGGAAATCTTTTAGGCGTGTACTCTGTGATCGCGCGCCTGGAGCCTGTTGGTGAAACTAAAAGTACAGCTGAGCTTTATCTGTCAGGAAAAGGTAAAATCTACAGCAGCATCACTTTGTTGCTTGTTTACTAGAGTTTAGTCAACAGCAATTATATTTTATCTTCTTTTGCAGAATTTGAAATAAGAACATGTTCTTTTGGTAAGTGGTTTGTTATGCACTAAATAATTTCTGAGAATTAACCATCTCTAATTTACTCCTCAGTCCCCTACCCCAACTAATTTCTTTACAAATTCTGCAAAATGTAAAAGCAAACTTTATTCAATGAAACCATTAAATAATAATAATAATAAATTAATTAATAAATTAAATTAATCTCAACCTGTCCAGATGTTCTAGATACATCGATGCATGTGCCAGATGTGTCATCTGTGATTAGTTTTAAAGGTAAGACTACAACAAATAAAGAAATGTATAAATAGAAGACCATAATGTCCTATAGTTTCATTTTAACTTACCTGTTACCTTTTGATTAAAAGAAGAATCTTCAGAATTTCATTATGAAGAGAAGTTTGAAATAACAGGTACTATTTCAAATTAAAATTTATGTGTAATGTTTCTTAACCTTTAATATGTAAACTTGGTGAGTACATTAAATACACTAAAAGACTAAACACTAAATGTTTTCATCATGTCAACCCCTGAATGCATCGGATCACTAATATTACCATATCATTAGCACATTACCATTTAATCTCACCCTGGTATCATCTAAAGTGGATGTTTAATTAAAATACAACTAATGTAATATGATCATGTTCTAAAGTTGGTATTTCTTTCTTATTTTCTTTTTTGTTATCTTTGCATTTGCACTAACATCTGAGCTGAACGAGATTTTGTTGTTAACTGTTGTTACAGAATTTTATTTATTTTTTAAATAAAAAAATATATTTTTTTATTATTGTATGGTAGAGTGTCAGAACTGGACAGTTCAAGAGGAGAGTGTTACTTATGAGTTCTCTTCACTGCAAGGTACACTGTAGTTAACGGTCTTTAGTCTTTGTCTTAGTCTTTAACTAAGAGCATAACATTTTGCTCGTCTTATTTGTACAGTATGTGTGTGGGCTTTCTTCACTCATCTTCATGATAATTCTTTTTTACATATATTTTGTCAAATCTATTATGTGTATTCCTTGTCTTTTTGATATAACTGGCTATTAAACATCATCACCGCCTATCCCTTTCAATAACCATCTTCTCCATCATTTTCAATTTAGCATCATTAACATTTTTAATCCACAGGTATTGTGCTGCAAACCTTGTGTGTGTGTATGTTTGAAACTGAATTTGTGTGTCAATGTTCATGCCTAAGAATGTTCTTGTTTTTCATCAGAGTTGAAGAAACCCATTGAGGAGACTGTAACGAAACATGTAGTGAAAAGGACAGAGGAGGTCCCTATGAAAGGTATTGGATGAAGGAAAAATGCTTTGCTTATGGCTGTCCCTGATGATCTCTTAACATTTATATATGTAAAGCCAACCGCCTTTTTTACTCCAAAACTTACAACATGTTGTCTATACTGAATCAAAAACATTTAACATTTTTGGTTATTTCCTTGTCTGGGTGTTGTGTTTGTGTATTACTATTATTACTGTCACTGTGCAGTTGTTCATTGTATAATTGCTTTTTATGATTGGTCTCGGTTGTATGTCCATGAATGTGTTCTTCTAATGCTTGTGCAATCATGCTAAAAGCATGGACGCTTTGGCTACTTAAACTGCTTAAGCTTTGCAGTTGTATTTTTAAAAATCTGATGTCTTTTATGTACCTGAAGTTATGAAGCAACCAGAAGAGAAAACTGAAACATCCTTTGTACAGCCTCCAGTTCCTGAGAAAGGTATTATTATGTCTTTGCTTGAGTGTTATATTGTTCCACTGTTTCTTCCCTCTGTGTTCATTTTTTTTTCTACCAAAATATTTAAACCAAATCTGTTTTCCTATTTGTGAGATGTCTGTTTCTTACCATATAAATTGTGTTTGTGTACTTGTTGTATATGTAGCTCTTTGGTGTAAAGATTCATAATTTGCAACTTAATTTTATTTCTATGATGCCATGATATTTTTAAGAACCTGAAGTCAAGAAGCCTGTTGAGGAAAAAGTAACATCTGTCAAGGTGACAGAGCAAAAAGAACAACCCACACGCAAAGGTATTACCAGCAGTATGTGTTTTCAGTGTGTATTCTATTTTATATATGTTCTATGTATGTTGATTGTATGTATACATATGTTTATTTTTTCAGTTCAAATGTATGTATGTTATGTGTGTATGTTGATATGTGTGTAACTGTAATTTGCAGTTTCTTCTTGTCATTTTCTGGTTATTATGTAAAGTATTCTTAATGTCTTGGGATTCAAAATATCTTGCACACAGAAATTAAATATCTAAAGCTGCTGTTGTATAATTTCTGTTTGTGTTGTTAGTCTCCTTTGAGAATTTATAGCAATATCAGGTTTACTTAAAGATGTTCTCAAACCTACACCCTCAGAGCCTAAACCTCAGGTGCTAGCAGAACCAAAGGCTACAGTGGCTGAACCCAAGTCTGAGCCAAAAGCTCTACCCAAACCTGAGCCCACGCCTGAGCCCAAGCCTGAGCCAAAAACTCTACCGAAACCTGAGCCCATGCCTGTGCCCAAGCCTGAGCCAAAAGCTCTACTAAAACCTGAGCCCAAGCCTGAGCCAAAAGCTACACCAAAGCCTGAGTCTGAACCTAAGCCTGCAGTTGCAAAGAAAGTTGAGGCACCTTCTGTCAAAGGTATTATGTGTAATTGAATCATCTGTGATATTTTTGTGTGTGTTTGTTTTGTGAGTCAAGCACGTCTGTCTGTGTCAAGTACTGTATGTACGAGTGCCTTACTAAATTTGTTGTATGTTCAAGTCCTTAGACTCTTAGAATCAACCTCTTGTTCAACTTCAGAATATAAAGTTCTCTCTGCTTTATATTTTTGGGTTTACGGTATGCTTCTTTGTTTTTGGTGTTCTTTTAAAGCACCTGAAGCTCCAAAAAAGCCAGAAGCTGCACCTCAACCATCCTTAGACATTAAAAAAGATCAGGCTTTAACTCCAAAGCCAGGCACTACTCAAATAAAAGGTAACTTTAAATCTCAATAGCTAAGAAAATTACTTAGCATAAGTCTTGCAAGGGATCTTAAAACGATTTCATTTTTGTTTGTTGTCTGTATAAAACTTTGCCACCAAAAATGGTGCTCTTGGCAAGCATGTGAAACTCTTATCTTGATCTTTTAATTGATTCATTTCATTGTACGGGCTTCTGCATTCTAGTGTGAATGCCTGTCTTTATGTTTTATGACACTGTTTAACATGTGTGTTCTTTTGAAGCTTTTGTGGAGATCAAGGAAATAGAAGCACCAAAAGTAAAGCTAGAAAGAAAACCAGAGCCTGCACATGCTGCCACTGAGCCACCAAAGAAAGACGTCTCTACACTACTACCAGATGAATCTATCAAAGATCATTTGCCTGCCCACTCTGAGCCATCAAGTGTAGAGCCAGCTAGTCAGCTTAAAACTACACAAAGCCAGCCTCCTGAACCAGTTAGAAAACAAGTAGTCACAGCTTCACCAGAAGTTATAGTTGAACAAACAAGGAAACAACCTCCCCAAGAAGTTTTCAAAGCAGAGCCAGAGTCTTCAGCCAAACCTTCAGAGCCACCTCAAACAGATCAAGCTAAAAAGCAAGTGCCATCAAAGAGTGAGCCAACCCCTAAAATCAGTGAGCCAGCACTTGCTCACAAAAAGGAGGGTCGTCCACAGAAAGGTATTCTTAAGTCTTCATATTAAGCTCCTTATAATGCCTTGCATTAATGGGGTAGCAATCATTACAAACTCTCTTTAAAAGTGTCTTGTTATCTTATTTACTCTTCTTAATATGCTGTTCTTTGTCTGGTATTATTTTTATATTTACAAAGTGGTTGAAGTAAAGGCTGCAGAACTGCCATCTGAGAAAAAGCCTGTGACTAAAGCTAAAATGGAGACTGAGATTCCCTCAGCCAAAGGTATGCTCGGCTGGTCATAGGAGATACAAATCAAATTTGTATCTCTGCATTAATAGATCTGTTTCTGATACAAAAACAGATCTCCCACTATTTATAGCATAACCATTATTAACATTTTAATCATAGATAGCTGAAGAATTATTTGTAATATTATTACTATATTAATCTACTCTGGGTTAAATACATTTACCTTCAATAACCCAAGACAGAGAAAATATTGCATTCTGGCAATGCTGGAGAATTAAAGATTATTCCTAAAATCATGGAAATCGCCACTACGTAAGATGTTATTTTCACTTTTATTTTGCATTAACAAATGATCCTTTCTAGGTTAATGTAGAAAACTTAGAGATTTAAATGTGGAATTTACTTTTTGATGTTGGTATGCATGTTTTATTGAAAATTCTTCTGCCACCATTGCATGGTGCAATCTTGAAAATCTTTCATCTTTAAAGTCTTTGCAGCTTCTGAGAAGAAAACTGACCAATTTCCTCATACAGTGGAAGTAACTCAGAAGATTTCCATGGAGGAAATGTTTTTGAAGGAGGAAATTGTGGAAGAGAGTGAAAGCTTGCCACATCAACCTGAGGAAATTTTGTCTTATCAAGAGCATATTATAAGGATGGATGTGAGTCATCACAGTAGAGAATCAGCTGCTGAAGATGTAAAGATAATTAAAACAGAGGTTTCCCAGAGGCCAGAATCCTCTTTTGAGCTGAAAAAAACAAAGGAGATACCTGAGATGAAGTGGTCAAAACAAGAAATGCACACTGAGAAAAAGGAAAGGAAATTAGAGATGTCCAATGTTGAAACATTTCCAGAAGCTGTGGTGGTACTTGGCATTGAGACACCTCAGAAAAGGCAAGACATTATGCCAGATAAAAAGAAAACATCTGAAGATATGCCTCTACAAAATAGAGATGACACCCCTAGAAAAGAGCTGGCCATTCAGAGAGAAATAGATGTTCACAAGAAAGAGTCTATTCACTTACAGCAGTCTGTTCATGAAAACAAGCGATCACATGAGGAAACCCCTCAGAAATTACCAGAGACAACACCAATAATAAAACCAGAAGAAAAGGGAACTATGTTAAAGGAAGTGCGTAAAGCACTTGAAAGAGGTAAACCTTACAGTCTTCAGCAAATGCCTTGATTGGTATATTGCAATCTTTTCTTGAATTTTTTGTCTTCAGGTATTTGCCGAAAAGGCAACTTTGATTTACTTTTCTTTGTCTTATAAGTCATGTGCCTGCATGTTCCTCTTTAGTTTCTTGTATCTTGAATATGTTATAATTCTTAATTAGACAAGAAGACCCAGGCTGTTACAACAACTGTGACAGAAGTTGTTTCTCCTGCAAAAGGTACTCAAAGGAAGGCTGGAAGATTTGGTGCTATTACTCTTCAGTTTTTAGTTTAGTGTGTGATAATGTGTCCGTATGCTCATCTGTATATGTTCATGGTCTATTTCTTCATTGTGATCATGGCTTACTTTTATTTAAAGAACCAGAATTAGTGAAGAAACCTGAACCAGAAGTCCCAAAGCCAACTGTGGCTCCAGCTGAACAGAAAATATCGCCTCCATCAAAAGGTATACAGCAAATCTGGAAGAACCATTTTCTGCTATAAAAGTCAGTCTTTGATATCATGTATGTTTGTTTGTTTGTTTTGTATCTTCTTTTGTCATCATGTTTAGTCCAATTACACCTTATTCCACATGTGGCTTTATTATTTTTAAATATGATTATGGTATTGTCTTAATTAAAGAGCCAACTGTTGAAAGGAAAACATCACCTGAGGCACCAAAGCCAATTGTGACCCCAGTTGAACAGAAAATATTGCCTCCTTCAAAAGGTATTCAAAGTCACATTGTGGTAGAACTCTTTTCTGGTCTGTTTGTTAGTCTTTGGTATGTGTTTGCTTGTTTTGTTAGTCTAATCTTTTTCTGTGCTCATCTTTACATGTTCTTTGTCCAGTCAAATAACGTCTTAGTCCCATTTTTTATTTGTTATTCTTGCTTGTGATTTATGGCATTGTTTTATTTAAAGAGCCAACTATTGCAAAGAAACCAGTTCCTGAAGTACCAAAGCCAACTGTGGCTCCAGTACAACAGAAAGTAGTATCTCCTCCAAAAGGTATTTAAAGCAAACATGTCTTGCTGGTCTATAGTCTTTGGAATGAAGTGTTCTTATTTGTGTTCATCTTTAAATGTTCCATGTCCAGTCAAATAACATCTTATTCCACATTTGTCTTCATTATTTTTTGGTTGTAATTATGGTATTGTTTTATTTAAAGAGCCAACTGTTGAAAAGAAACCAGTTCCTGAAGTACCAAAGCCAACTGTGGCTCCAGTAGAACAGAAAATAGTATCTCCTCCAAAAGGTATATAAAGCAAACATTTTTGCTGGTCAATAGTCTTTGTAATAACGTGTGATTGTTTGTTCTTATTTGTGTTCTTCTTTAAATGTTTCTTGTCCAGTCAAATAACATCTTATTCCACATTTGCTTTCACAAATGTTGGTTGTGATTATGGTATTGTTTTATTTAAAGTGCCAACTGTTGAAAAGACACCATCTCCTGTGGCACCAGAGCCAACAGCAACTCCAATTGAACAGAAAGTCAATCCTCCCACAGGTAGAGTCTCTGTTTTCATGTCTTCGGTGTCAGTTTTTATTGTTGTTGGTGTTCCCTTTTGGGTTCTTAATGTGTCTTTGAGGTCTTGTGAATTCTACTTTTTAAAGTATCTTTTGAATCTTGTCACGTGATTACATGTTTGTCTTAAAATACTTACTAACCAATCTGACATGTTTCTTAACCAAAATTATGGATGAGAAGTGTCTACTTTTGTATTACAATTTGTTTAAACATTCACCTTAGGTTAGTATGCACATTCATAATGAGAAAATTATTTAAGCAAACTTTCACCTATTTTCTTAGCTCAAAGTACCTTCTTTCTTCAATGGACCCCAAAGGAAATGCTTCATAGAATGTCTGAGCAACTGTCTTTTATACAATGAAAGTGGACACGGACCAGGAACTGTCAAGTTCCAAAAAATAAAGGCGAAAAATGCATCATAGAAGTAGTCTATATGACTTGGGTTATATTCAGAGTTTTCTGAAGACATATGATCTCAGGAACAGATTAAAATTTAAGTTAATGACTGCAAATTTAACAGCCATGGTCACCATTCACTTTCATTGAATAAAAAGAACAGCTTGGACATAATGCTATAAATATTTCCTTTTGTATTCCACAGAAGACATAAAGTCATATAAAGCATTTTGAAAGATAAAACGGGAGTAAATGATGACAGAATTCAATTTTTTAAAGTGAATTCCATCTAACTTGTGTGTATTGATACCTGTTTAATCTGAAATGATCTCTGAAACAGATGCAGAAAAGGGCCCTGTTACAGCTCCTGGACCTGCTGGCAAAGGTATGTCGATGTGCGAGTTACATGCCACAAATGAACCTTCAAATGTTTGATTATTAAACATATTCAAATCAGTTATTCAGGCAACACATTTCACATGTCTGCTTGTTGTTCTGTTTGTTTTGTCTCATTTTTGTTAGCTTATTGTTTTGTTTTATTGTTCTTTTTCTTTATTTATTATTATTACAGTTCTGTTCACTACTATCAGGGTTGAGGTTTTATTTCATTTTAATTCCAACACTGATGACTTCGCTTCAACCCTGCTGTGTGATATGTGTACAGGTGTCTTATGTCATGCTGATTGTACTGTCCATGTTATGTGATATTGTGACCTTTATCGCCTCAGAAACAACTAGCACCACACAAGCACTTCTTAAACAAAAGAGTAAAATTCACATCAAGAAAGAGGAAAAACTGGACATGCCAACCGTAAAGAAAGTAACAAGAAGATCAAAAGAACATCCGGAAGATCATGAAGTTATATCACTTAAGAAAGTTGGCAAGATTCTGTGTGAAGAACCACCAACAGAAGAGGGACCACTTCTCCGGAAAGTTGAGAAAACTGAAATAGTTGGAGAGGAGATGGTGTATTCAAAGGCTGTTACTGAAATCAAACTCACCAGCAGCTATGAAGTCACAGAAGATACTTGGTCATATGAAACTGCTACAAAAACAGAGAAAATATCTAAAGGGGAGAAAAAGAAGACAGAACAATACAAGGATGTGAGGTCTCCCTCACAAGGGAAAACGATTGCTCCTGAAATTGGTGGAAGAGTAGAAGAAAATAAGGGTAAACAAGGAAGTACAATTCCAATGGAAGATGAACCTAAGATACCTCTGAAAAAGGCAACTAAGTCAATATCAACTGAGAAAGAACAGGAAACTGTAAAATTAAAACCTGTCGAAAAATTAGATAAGGTTGTTGTAGGTCCCCAGAAAGACAGCAACATAGACAGGAGCAAAGATAGTATTGGTGTCCAAAAACATGAAAGGCTTATAAAGGATGAGTCTGTTTCAAAAAAGAAGGAAATAGATGCGACACCTACAGATCAAAAAACTAAAGAACCCATAGTTCCAAATCCTTTTGTGGCTAAAGATGAAATCTCCAAAGAACCTGAGAAATTTCCAAAGGAAGCAAAGAGAATTCTACCACATGATGAGAAGCCAGAAACTGTTACTCTGAAACCATTTTCCAAAGAATTTCATGCTGATGTAGCCACTGACATGGTTCCTCAAGAGCAAACTGAGAAAAAGCCTGTAGACATTAAGCGTCCAGAGAGACCGGAAACGACACATATCATGAAGGACCCTCACATCCAGGTAAAAGAACCAGGAAAAAGTGAAAAAACATATGAAGAGGCTGAAAAGATCAGAAAGCTAGAGTCACCCCATGAGTATCAGCCCATGAAGAGTACTACTACTCCAGAAAAGACCCAGGAAGGTTCCAAAGAAGAGGGGAAGGGAATAACTAAAAAACTTATTATTCCAATGGATGAAATGAGAAAAGAAGAGGTATTGTTGAAACCTGTAGAAGGAAAAATAATTGCAGAGAAAACTCCTTCACCAAAGGTATATAAACCTAGTCTTCAAATCTCTCCACTGGCTAAAAAGAGTCCAAAAGAGGAAGATAAACCAGCAATGGCAAAACAATTTGGTCTTTCACCAAAGGAAATGGAGAGAGAAGAGGAAATATCATTGAAGCCTACAGAACCTGCAGGGCTAAAAAAGACTCTGTCACCAAAAGTGGGCATACAAAAACCTAAACCCACTGAATCCATTCCAATGGAAAGAAAGTCTAGTGCAAAATCACCCAAGAAGATTTCACCAAAAGATTCACTTGAGTCTGTAATTCTAAAGAAGGTCTCAAAGACAGTCTCCCCCAAAGAAGAAAAGACTACTCAGGAACCTCCCTTTAAAATGACTGAAGACAAACTGCCAATGGTAAAGGAGTTGTCTCCTAGTGTTTTGCATCTACAAAAGATTCCTACACAGCAAGAGGAGGTATTATATGAGCAAGAGCAGGAGGTGGTGGATGGTGAAGAAGAAGAAACTTGGGGATGGGAACTTGCTCCTAGGGACAGTTATGGATCCGAAACCTTTGATGACACCTTGGAGGATGGAGCTGTTGAAACCCCAGGAATGGGTGACAAGAAAGGTGAGCACCAAAAGCTCACCGCTGGTATCTTGTGGTTCCCTACAATCGTTCCAAATAATATCAACTCAACTCATCATCCGTTATTACCCCTTAACAAGTGTCTTCATTTTTAAGTGTTTAGCTGTCTTTGATGTTGTGTGTCCTTCCTTTGATTTATTAATTCTTAATTTTTTTGGTTCATCAAACCCTCTTGATAAAATGTTGTGTGTCAGTGAAGTCCTGTTCTGTCATGTAACTGTTTGTCAATCTCATTTTCATTCCTTCGTCTTTATTCATCATTTTCGTTGTGGGTGTCATTTGTCCTGGGCTGTTTTTCAAACTTGTTTTATTGTCTTTGTCTTTAAAATGCTCACATATATTATATCATTTGTGTATAATTTATTAACCAATCATTTCAGATCCTTTGCAGTTTTACCATTTCAAGCCTTGCTTAATAGTATAACAATATTTCAAACAGATGGAAAACCAAAGGAGGAGCCAGCTCCAGGCAGAGGCAGAGGACTTAGACGTACGTTCGTAATATACAGTACATGTGTAATATGCATTTGTAATGTTACAGTGCATATGTTAATTTTAAAGTTACAAAAGAATCATTTAAAATGGTGAAACTTTTGTGTGATCAGAAATGTAACATTTTTTCTTTTTTATTGTAGCAAGACAAACTCCATCTCCTGGTGATGCTGGAAGGGGTAGAGGGCTGAAACCTGGTGGTGGAGGTGACAAGCCTCCAGGAGAATCACCATTTGGTTTCCAGCTCAAAGCTGTCCCCTTGAAGTTTGTGAAGGAGCTCCAAGACATTGTGTTACAGGAGGCTGAGTCCATTGGCTCCTCTGCTGTATTTGAGTGCCATATCTCTCCATCTACTGCTATCACCACCTGGATGAAAGATGGAAGCAATCTAAGGGAGAGTCCAAAGCACAAATTCACATCTGATGGAAAAGACCGCAAACTGGCTATCATTGATGTTCAGCTTTCAGACACTGGAGAGTACACATGTGTTGCAAAGCTTGGCAACAAGGAGAAGACCTCAACAGCTAAACTTGTTGTAGAAGGTATTCATGACTGCTATTCTCAAAGCATCCTTTCTATTCATATAAAAAAATGAATATGGCGTCGCCTCTAAAGGCCATTAATTTTAATATGTTGGTACTAATAATGTATGATTGTTACAAGTGGCATTTCTTCTATCGTTTCATATAGAATTACCTGTGAAATTCACAAAGAATCTGGAAGAAGAGACCTCCGTGCTTAAGGGCCAGCCAATGTATTTGACCTGTGAGTTGAGCAAGGACAGAGATGTGGTCTGGAAGAAGAACGGACAAGAGATAAAGGAAATTCCTGGCAAAATTCAAATCAATGTTATTGGGCTACAGCGTGCCATCACAATCCAGGATGCGAATGATGATGATGCTGGTGTTTACACATGCGAGTGTGAAAACATCAAAACTCAAACTAATGTCAAGGTTATTGGTATGTATTTGATCTTTTTAACCTTCACAGCTTCCTAAATAGTTTGATAGATGATTATATGTCTTCTTTGGTGAATTTAGAGCCGGTGTGTGAATTTACCCATGTATGTATTCAACAGAAATTGTTAGAGACTGGTTAGTGAAACCTTTGCGGGACCAGCATGTGAAACCTAAGGCCACTGCTGCATTCAAAGGCGAGCTCTTCAAGGACACCCCTAACTGGAAGTGGTACAAGGGTAACGATGAAATCCCTAATGAGCCTACAGATAAGACTGAGGTGAAGAAGGAGGGTAAAGATATCTCTCTTACAATTAAAAATGCCCAGCCTGATGACATCGCTGAGTACGCTGTGGAGGTTGAAGGCCGCAGATATGCAGCAAAACTAACACTTGGAGGTAAAACAGCATCGCCATCTGAGGACTGTTGATTTCTGCATATATGACCATCTGAAAATGTTGTGTATAAACCTTTTAATCTCTATTCAGAGCGTGAAGCTGAGATCTTGAAGCCTCTTGCTAGTGTAGAGGTGGTTGAGAAAACGGAGGCCAACTTTGATACTGAAATTTCAGAGGATGATGTGCCTGGAGAATGGAAACTTAAAGGACAGGTTCTGACAAGATCACCGGTAAGACCTTATTCAAACCCCTCAGGTGTCCTAAAACATTAATCATCCCCAGTTTTGGGGAAGCTACTTTGAAACTGAGGCTTCCCAAGCTACAAACTAGTTATAATTTCAGTAGTTAAATAACCACTCTACCCATTTGGAGATGTAATTAAAAATAGCTATCCATGTAAAGCTATTTAAGAGGGTGATATCTTTTTAGATGATTTAAGTCAGTTTTATAATACATATATTCTTTATTGCCACACACACACAAAACACAATGCGGATCACAATTAAGATGACATAAGTATTTACACCAAAAGCATCTAGAAGTACAATTTTCTACTGAACAGTATTAATATCGGTATGTAATTTATTTATAGCACATCGTTCAAAAAATTAGCTGATTCACAATTTTCTTCTATTTTAGACATGTGACATCAGATCTGAGGGAACAAAACGATTCCTTACTATCAAAAACATTCAGCTTGATCAAGCTGGTGAAGTTACATACCAAGCTCTGAATGCTGTGACAAGTGCTATGCTCACAGTAAAAGGTAAGAGAAGAATGAATGTCTTTTTAAAAGCATAAGAAAATGTAAATTCAAATCTACAAATGCAGATGAGTGACAATATGGACAATGTTCATTCATGCCTACCAGAGTTGGAAATGGAGTTCACAGTCCCTTTGAAGGATGTTACTGTGTATGAAAAGAAACAGGCAAAGTTTGAGTGCTCCATCAATAAGGATGTGCCTAAAGTGATTTGGCTTAAGGGTTCTGATATTGTTACACAAGGAAATAAGTATGAAATCATTGATGACGGAAAGAAACACATACTCATTATAAATAACTGTGGCTTTGAGGATGAGGGTGAATACAGTATTGAGGTCTTGGGCAAATCATCAAAAGCAAAACTGATGGTAGAGGGTAAGTCGGTTATCATCTTGGTTAGTGAAGTGTTGGTCAAAATACTTTGACAAAATTTAACAAGGGTGTTTATTAATTAATAGTCTAACAAATAGCAAATAGAAAACAACACAGTTGCTAATAAATTCACATTTTCTAATAAATTCACTAATTTTCAAGTTTGTAGTATATTCATTTATTGCACCCATAGTCATTTGTTATGCACTGAACAAATGTCGTAGGTATGAGGCTGAACTTCACCTCAACATTAAAGGACCTAACTGTGAAGGAAGGTAAAACAGCTTTATTTGAGCTTGAACTCTCTCATGAGAATGTCGCCGTGACATGGTACAAAAATGAAATAAAAGTGCACCCAAGCAGAACCGTGTTCACCAGCGTGGTGGGAAGGAAACATATACTAGAAATTAAGGAAGTATCACTAGATGATACTTGCCTAATAAAAGCAGAGGCTAAAGGAATATCCACGATGGCTAAACTGCTCGTAATAGGTAATTTTACCTGTATTTCACCGTTTTTCACATTTATTTGATCAGCTGCACCTAATCTTGTTTCCCTCCTCATTGTCTCATTTTTGCATTACAACAAAACCTTTTTATGTAGGTTACTACTCGTATTTTAGTTTCTGAATATTAACACAGCAACCTGTTTTTACAGAGGGTGATGCAAATTTCACCACCAAGTTGCAAGATTACACCGCAGTTGAAAAAGATGAAGTCACATTTGACTGCGAGCTCAGTAGAGATGTTCCTGTGAAATGGTTCAAGAATGAAATTGAAATTAAAGCCTCCAAGATGGTGACCATGAAAGTTGAAGGCAAACGAAGAATACTCAATCTTAAGAAAGTTGAGAACAAAGACAAAGGATTATATGTTTGCGACTGTGGAACAGACAAGACTTCGGCCAACTTGAACATTGAAGGTCAGTAATTAAGGTTATATTCCTAAAATGTAATAACAGGGTTTCAAGTGGGTTTTACTTGTTAATTTTGTTCTTAATAAAATATTTTTAATTCCAGCTCGTGACATCAAAGTGGTGCGACCCATGTATGGTGTTGAGCTCTTTGATGGTGAGACGGCTCGTTTTGAGGTGGAAATCTCTGAAGATGATGTCCATGGCCAATGGAAACTGAAGGGCGAAGTCTTGTCCTCTTCACCTGTGAGCACAGCTGCATCAATAAATTCAGTAAACATCTTGCATAAACATGTAGCAAGATAATTGATATTTTTTCTCATGTGTTTTTTGCTAACAGGATGTTGAGATTATTGAGGATGGTGCAAAACACACATTAACACTCTTCAACTGCAAAGTTTCCCAATCTGGAGAGGTGGTCTTCCAGGGAGCGAATGCTAAGTGTTCTGCAAATCTTAAAGTGAAAGTGTATATATGCATGTACTTTAAAAAAAAACTATTAATGAAAAGGTAATTCAAGGTAATTCTTCCCGTCTGATCGAATCTTTCTGTTCACCTTTGTCATAGATTTGCCCATTTCTTTTGTAATGCCTTTGAACGATGTACAAGTCTATGAGAAAGATGATGCAAGATTTGAAATTGAACTGTCAAGAGAGGCTAAGGTCGTCCGTTGGCTAAAGGGATCTCAGGAGTTGAAGGCTGACGAAAAGTTTGAAATCCTCGCAGAAAGGAAAAGACACATTTTAGTGGTCAAATCTGCTGCCTATGAGGATGAGGCTAAGTACATGTTTGAGGCTGAGGACAAGAGGACATCAGCCAAACTTGTTATTCAGGGTAATGAAAAAAAATTTGATTGCACAGTAATCACATTTCCTTTTAGATTTTTTTCTGATAAATTTTTTCTGATCTGCATTTATCGTTCTACTCAGGTATCCGTCTTGAGTTTGTCAGACCCATTAAAGATGTCACCGTTAAAGAGCGTGAGACTGCAGAATTCAGGATTGAACTCTCTCATGAGAAGATTCAAGTCACCTGGTACAAGAATGATGTGCGTTTGCATCCAAGCAAAGTGGTGCACTTGTCCGAGGATGGCAAGATCCATACTCTGTCCTTCAAAGAGGTGTCTATTGATGACACTTCTCTAATTAAAGTTGAGGCCCTTGGTAAAAGCTCTGAAGCAATGCTCACTGTGCTTGGTAAGTGTTTAAAATGCTTTCTAATACATTTTATAATGACTTTAGTATAACTGACTACTGTTCTTGACAGTACATTGGTGCTGCTTTCATGTCTATTGTATCACTCTGCAGTCTCTCTTTTTTATACCAATACAAGTTACAATAGCTAATTGGCACCATCTAGTAACTTTGTTCCAAAACTTCTACTTACAAACTTCTGTGAAAATTGCAATCTGAGGAGATTCAGAATTAATTTTATGGTGAGCATAAATAATTTGATAGACAACTAAAAGCTCAAGAGTAAGAAAATGAAAACATCATTCACTCAGAAGAACAAGAAATATGAGGTGGATGACAGAGCTCTTAAAATAGAGGAAGCTAAATATGTTGGCTAACTAGTCCGTAGAGAAAATAACTTTGTCACCCTATGTGGGTTCAATTTTTAGTGTATTACATACAGGGCCTTTTTGTGGTAAATCATGTTTAAAAACTTAATGCCCTCCTCTATATCAACAGAGGGAGAAGCTTACTTCACCACCAAGTTACAGGACTACACTGCAGTTGAGAAGGATGAGGTTGTCCTGATGTGCGAAGTGAGCAAATCATCTGCTCAGGTGAAATGGTTGAAAGACGGCAAGGAAATCACTCCCTCTAAGAACGTCCTCATCAAGGCTGATGGAAAGAAACGTATCCTGACAGTGAAGAAGGCAGAGAAGGCCAACATTGGTGAATATGTGTGCGACTGTGTCTCTGACAAAACAGCTGCTAAGCTCAACATTGAAGGTATGTATTTTTAATGTATTTTATGTTTGTTTTATTAATCCATATATAGATTAATAGATTAAAATGTATCAAATTATTATGAACATCTATAACTTTGCCTCTCTCCTGTTCTTTGCAGAACGTGATATTAAAATGGTCCGTCCACTGTACAGCGTGGAGGTCACAGAGACAGAGACTGCTCGCTTTGAGACAGAAATCTCTGAGGAGGATGTTCATGGTAACTGGAAACTCAAAGAAGATGCCCTGCACCAGTCTGCCGTAAGGGATTCCTGAAATGAATGTTTTTATACACACACACACACACACACACACACATACATTATATATATAATTTTATATAAATATTTTTTTATATATTGTTTTCATATTATGTCAATATTTTCAGCCCCAAATAAATGTGTTTGTTTTATTCAGGACTGTGAAATTAAGGAGGAAGGCACCAAGCACATGCTTATCCTTTACAATGTTCGCATGGATATGGCTGGTGGTGTGGACTTCAGTGCTGCTAACGCTAAATCAAGTGCTCAGCTCAGAGTTAAAGGTGAGAATCCTCATAAGTGAATAAAAAATAAGCATTAAGAGCCATTATTATTTTTCAGAACAAAAATAACCTACTTGTGCAACATTTTTTTTTTTACATTGGCTAACAAACCAACCTGCATTCTTGTTTCACTGAAAAAAAAAACTTACAGATAACTTGGGATTAGTCAACAGCCAATCAGGGCTCAAGACTATTTTAGAAGCCCCATATCTTATCAGGAAAGGGTGGGGGTTATTGGCAGAGCTGAAACATGCCTCCTAGTTTATCTGACCACAGGCAGTGCATGGAATCTCAATATGCTAATGATATAGGATCCTGTGTCAATTTGAATAGTCCTTCTGACTGCAAATTGTGACTTAGTGATAGAGAACAATGAAAAATTGTAGTAGTAGGATAGTCTCTTGTTATTATTAAAGATGTCCATTTCCTCTTCTAAAGCACGCACAATTGGCCTCCTGCGACCTCTGCGGGATGTCACTGTCACTGCTGGAGAGACTGCTACCTTTGACTGTGAGCTCTCATATGAAGATATTCCGGTTGAATGGTTCGTTGGCCCAACAAAGATGGAGCCAAGTGACAGGGTGAGATTCTTTGCTTTATATTTTGTTAGATTTAATTGTTCATTTGAGCATCATAAATTTAGTTTTGTTCCTGTCTGGATTTTCATTGATTACATTGTGATTCGCTATGATGCTATACTTTTACAACAGACTATAGGTTAACTATACAGTACACACACATAGTATGTATATTTTGTTGTCTTAGGGTGACAATTGCAAGTGAAAAGTCTTTATATAAATACTTCCAGCAGTATTTGCTCAAAGTTTTGAGATAACGCTGGGCCATTCTGCCCTGCAGGCGCCCTTCTGGTTATTTTTAACTGCTTCAAGAGTGTTGTTGAAGTGGTGGTATAGTGAACTTCATAATCATTTAGACATTTCATAAAATATATATCTCTTTAATTGTAATGTTTGATTAAAAGGAAATATGCTTCTTATGTAATTATTTATAACATATATATATATATATATATATATATACTAACAATGCATTTGTTGTTTTTACATAGCTTTAATTAAACAGATAACTAAGAAAGAGGTTTGTTTTATTATTTAAAGGCACTTACTCATTTTTGTTGATTTTGCCATTTACTTAATTTTTCCTTTGCTTTCAGTTTATATAGTAAAAATGTGAAAAAAGAGCATTTGATAAAACCACTCAGTCTAAAAAACTATCCCACACTGTTTTATGCAGGTGGTCACCAGAGCAGAAGGAAGACTGCATTCTCTGACTGTAAGAGATGTCAAGATGACAGAGGCTGGGGAAGTGAAACTTACTGCAAAGGACTTTGTGACCCAGGCCAAACTTACTGTGAATGGTATGTTTTTTTTAAATAAATAAACACCCCATTGTTATTGTAGTATCATTGACATAATATTATATTTATTATTAATATTTTTAATTAGTTTTTATTTTAATATTTTTAATTTTTAGTTTTAGTAATTTTGTTGTGTATTCCCATAGCTAGTTTTTATTTTGTCTGTATAGTTTTTATTAATTATTATTGTAGTTTTCGTTATTTTATTAGTTTTGTATTATATTATATTATAATAATTAATGATATTATAATAATATAATATTATTATTTTTTATATTTAATCTTATTTATATTATTTAACATTCATTTTATTTCAAGGAACAATGATTTTATGATTGTAGTATGATTATGATTGCAGTATAAGTGTACTGTAATAACCCTAGAACACCTGTATTCCTATTGGATAGAAAATATAGGCATATATAGAGATTGCTTATGGTTTCAAATTACCACATTACATATCACAGAGCCACCAGTTGAGTTCACCAAGCCCTTGGAGGACCAGAATGTTGAGGAGGAAGCCACAGCCATTCTGGAGTGTGAACTGTCCAGGGAGAAGGCTGACGTGAAGTGGTTCAGAGACGGACAGGAAATCCGTAAAACCAAGAAGTATGAGATGGTGGCTGAGGGACGCATAAGGAGACTGATCATCAAGGACTGTAGCCTTGATGATTCCAAGACATATACCTGTGATGCAAAGGAGTTCAAGACATCTGCTTTCTTAAATGTTGAACGTAAGTTAAAAAACTTGAATAAGGCCAACTAAAGACATAAAATAACACAAATCATTTGTATAAAGCAAATGTATATATATATATATATATTTTTTTTTTTTTCAGCTCCATGCCAATACAGTAACAGAGTCAAGAGTTTTTACAGAGTCCAGAGGTCTGAGACTACTAGCAAAGCTGTGAATGATTTACATTTTAAATTTAATGCAATTGTTTTAATTACAAATTATATTATTAGCATGGCAATTTGAGTGAAAACTGAGCTAAAATATTTGCATGATTTCTAGAATTTCGTAGTATTTAAAATGTCTTTCTTTTACTTAAAAACAGTATGCACACAAAATCTGACGAAAAAAGAGTGGATTGATTCATAACTGTTTGTTGCACAGGTTCGCTGGTTCAAAGATGGCGCTGAGATCAGAAGAGGCAAAAAGTATGAGATTATTGCCAAGGGATTACAGCGTATTCTCATCATCAGCAAGGCAGTATTTGATGATGAAGCAGAATATGAATGTGATGCAAGGACATCCAAATCCTCTGGAATGCTGACAGTTGTCGGTAAGTTTTGTTTCAGCCATTGTTCTAAAAAATGTTCATTGTTCTAAAATCAAACTAAAAATAAAGACATTAATGATAATTCCTTTTGCCTGGCAGAGGAGGAAGATAGATTCACAAAGAACCTGTCCAATGTTGAGGGCACAGAAACCGACAGTATTAAGATGATTTGTGAGGTCTCCAAACCCAGTGCGGAGGTTACATGGTACAAGGGTGACCAGGAGATCCCAGAGGGTGGTAGATATGAACATGTTGCAGATGGGAGAAAGAGAATTCTCATTATACAGGACCTGCGTATGGATGATGCTGGCGAGTACCAGTGCAAACTGCCTGCTTCAGAAACAAAAGGAACTCTAAAGATCAGTGGTAAGTTTTAAGCTTAGATTGTTTCAAACTCGCTGTTATATTAAAGTCCTACTAGCTCGGGGTTCCCATGGTCATGTAAAACCTAGAAAAGCAAAGAATTTTAAAATTGTGATTTCCAGGCCTGGAAAAGTCATGGAATTTTCTAAAATTAATATATAGATTTCTAGCTATTAAATATTTTGTTTGCTCTTATTGAGTGCAATTTCTTTAAAATTGTTTTCGAAATTCAAGTTTATTGGTCAAAAGGTGTGGGAATCATGATGCACTAAATAATCACACTGATAATTTAATTAGGCATTGATTTACCTAAAATTGAGTCTCTTTATTGCTTTAGAATTGGCAGCTGAGTTCATTGCCAGGCCCCAAAACCAAGAGGCTGTTGAGGGCGAAAAGGCTGAGTTTGTTTGCTCAGTGTCTAAGGAAAATTATGAAGTCAAATGGTTCAAAGGAGACAAAGAACTTACAACTGATGATAAGTATGAAATTGTCAGTGATGGCAAGAGGAGGGCACTCATTGTCAAAAACTGCGAGGTAAAAGATGAGGGTGCATTCACTGCCCACATTGGCTCTGTAAAGGCTTCAGCAGACTTGTTGGTGATTGGTAAGTTTTTTGTTGTTGTTGTTGTTGTTAGTATATATTTCTGTAAAGGTCTTCAAATGTTTCATTCTGAATTGTCATATTAAACTGAACTAAATATGGGTACCATTACTTGTCTCATTAGAAAAACTGAGGATAATCACTCCCATCAAGGATACCCAAGTAAAGGAAGGACAAGAGATTGTTCTTAACTGCGAGGTGAACTCAGAGGGAGCTAAAGCCAAATGGCTGAAGAACAATGAGACAATGTTTGAGAGCAGCAAGTTTGTCATGGTTCAGAGAGACACTGTGTTCTCTCTGAGAATAAAAGCTGCAGAGAAGTCAGATAAAGCCAGCTATACCATTACACTGACTAACCAACGCGGAGAGCAGGACAAGTGCTCTGCTAACGTCATTGTACTAGGTGCGTTGTTATTATATGTCTGTCTTTTATACCATGTGTATTTTTTTTTCATGTGTACAATGCTGATAGACATTTTTTGTATCTCAGAGGAAGCCCTCAAGATCATTGAGCCACTAGAGGACTGTGAAATAGAGGAAAAGAAGACCATTACTTTCGCTTGCAAAGTGAACAGACCTAATGTGACAGTCCAGTGGATGAAGGCCGGTCAAGAGATCACTTTCAGCAAACGCATTCTGTATCGTGTGGACAAGGACAAGCACGCTCTGACCATTAAGGACTGCAGCCTTGCAGATGAGGGTGAATACAGTGTAGTTGCTGGCACGGATAAGTCCACAGCAGAACTGATCATTAGTGAGGCACCCACTGACTTCACCGCTCAGCTCAGAGATCAAACCATCACTGAATTTGAGGATGCCGAGTTCACTTGCAAATTATCTAAAGAAAAAGCCCATGTTAAATGGTACAGGAACGGACGTGAAATCAGAGAAGGACCAAGGTGAGTTTTGAACCATGAAACAAAGTACTCTGTAATAATGTAAAAAATGTTTGCTAATAGTCATGATCTCTTTTTTTTTTTCAGACATCATATGGAAAAAGATGGAAAAGAATGCAAGCTTGTAATCAAAGAGTGCAGACCAGATGATGAATGTGAATATGCCTGTGGAGTGGAAGACAAAAGGACAAGGGCATGTCTCTTTGTTGAAGGTATTTTTTCCCCAGCCTGTTCCTGTTATTTTTATAGCCTGATAATTTGATTTGCTAATGTCGTCTTTCTTCTCTTCCTTCAACAGAGATTCCAGTGGAAATTGTCAGGCCACCCACAGATGTATTTGAGCCTCCAAGATCAGATATTGTGTTTGAGGCTGAACTAAATAAGGACAGAGTTGAGGTCAAATGGATGAGGAACAACATGATCATTGTCCAGGGTGACAAATACCAGATGATCAGTGAGGGCAAAGTTCATAGATTGCAGGTCTGTGAGATCAGGCCCCGTGATCAGGGAGAATACAGAATTGTTGCCAAGGAGAAGGATGCCAGAGCCAAGCTTGAGCTTGCAGGTATGATACAGTGTTTCCATACTATTACTGCTGCTTTGGTTTTCATACAAAGGGATACTTTTGTTAATGTCTTATACCTTTCTTTACAGCTATTCCAAAGATCAAGACTACAGATCAGAACCTTGTAACAGATGCTGGAAAGCCTTTTGTCATGACGGTACCCTATGATGCTTATCCTCGTGCTGAGGCAGAATGGTTTTACCATGACATCAGCCTACCTGGGCAAAACATTGACACATCCAATGAAAGGACAGAGTACAGGCTGAAGGACCCTAAGAAGTCAGACCAGGGTCGTTACAAGATTGTCATCAAGAACAAACATGGAACAGGAGAGGCTTTCATTAATCTCGATGTCATTGGTAAGTAGGAAATCAAACTAGATGATTTACAGACAATTTAACTGTTCTGGATGTCTAATAAAAGTGGTGTTGTAGATGTTCCGGGACCTGTGAAGAACCTGCATGTTGTTGACACTGCTGATGGTGAGGTAAGCCTTGCTTGGGAAGAACCTGAAAGTGATGGTGGAAGCAAGATCTTGGCTTATGTGGTTGAGAGACGAGACGTCAAACGCAAGACCTGGACAATGGCCACAGACCGTGCCGACATTCCAGAGTACTGTGTTGGTGGATTGCAGAGAGACAACATGTATTTCTTCCGTGTATGTGCTCGCAATAGAGTTGGAAATGGAGAAACCGTTACTACTGATGAGGCTGTTCAAGCCAAAAACAAATTTGGTGAGCTATGCTTCAGTTTATTGCTTTATTTTCTGGTACGAGTTAAGAATGTAACAACTAATTTTATATTGTCTTAAAAATATTTTTAAATTATTCTTCTGCTTCTAACAGATGTGCCTGATGCACCTCAGAAGGTTATGGTTGGAGTTGTCAATCGGTTTGGTGCCACAGTTTCCTGGGAACCACCACTTTTTGATGGGGGATCTGAGATCACATCTTATATCATTGAACTACGCGACAGAACCTCTGTGAAATGGGAGCCTGCTATGGTGGTCAAAGCTGAGGATCGCACAGCCACACTCAATGATGTTGTTGAAAACAAGGAGTACATCTTTAGGGTCAGTGCTGAGAACAAAGCTGGAATTGGCCAGCCAAGCGCTGCCACAGATCCAGTGAAGATCATGGATCCCATTGGTTAGTAGGGTTTATATTTTGCTCGCTATGTCTTGAGTTGTTGCAAAAGTCAGTGTGAAACATTCAATTTTGTCTCCTATTACAGAGAGGCCAAGTCCACCTCTAAACTTCAACTACACAAATCAGACCAAAGACTCAGTTCAGCTGTCATGGGAAACACCCATCAGCAATGGAGGCAGTATGATTACAGGCTACATCATTGAGAAGTGTGAGGATGGTTCTGACAAGTGGCTGAGATGTAACGCTAGGCTTTGCCCTGACCTTTACTACAGGGTATGTCATGTTGTTTAAGTCTTGTGTTTTGGATTTAACAAAATTTATCGTCATATGAAAAGATTCTTTTGTTTTATGTGTTTATTTATGTATCCTACATCCTACATTAAGGTTTCTGGACTTAAGTTTGGTCAGAAGTATCACTACAGAGTATGTGCAGAAAATGCTGCTGGCATTTCTGATCCAGCTGATGCAATTGGGCCACTTTTGGCTGACGATCCTCATGGTAAGCCATTTTAAATTTCCCTTAAAGACAGGTAAAAATATACACGCACATAAGTTTAAATGTGTAAATTTCCTTTTCCACCTTTAGTGGGTCCCACCATGGACCTCAGTGGGTTCAAGAATGGTCTAGAAGTCATTGTTCCCAATGCTTTTGTCATCCGAGCTCCCATTACGGGATATCCTGTGCCAAAACCCAAGTGGACATTTGGTGACAAAGAGCTCACTGCAGGTGACCGTGTTTCCATGGTTACAAAGCCTACATACACCGAACTGATTGTTGCTCCAAGTGTGCGTCCAGACAAAGGAACGTACACATTACAATTGGAGAATGATGTGACATCTGTCTCTGGAGAGATCGAAGTCAATGTTATTGGTATGCAAATTTTCTTTCTACTATATTCTCCTACGATGTTGTTGTTTTTACACAGTAATTCATGTACAATCCCATTTTTGCATCTTTCAGCATGTCCAAGTGCACCCAAAGACTTCAAAGTTGCAGAGGTGACCAGACATCATGTGCATCTAATGTGGGAAGCACCAGATTATGATGGAGGCAGCCCTGTAAGTGGGTACAATGTAGAGAAAAGAGAGGTTTCCCGCAAGACCTGGGTTAAGGTGAGCGTTTTTTAACAGTTACTTGTTTACAGTATATGTACATTGTACATATTGAAACATTTAGGTTCAAAACATCTACTCTTCAGGTGATGTCAGGCGTACAGGACTTCGAGTACACTGTCACAGATGTCATTGAGGGCAAGGAGTACCTGTTCAGTGTTATTGCTTACAACAAATGTGGACCAGGAGAGCCAGCATACATTGATGAACCCGTGAATGTGTCCTCCCCAGCCAGTACGTCTTAAAAAGTGTTAAACTCTTTTAGTTTGAGGGGTATGAATTAAAGAACAGTTTGACAGTGAATGAAACTTCTTTGAAATACAGCTGTGCCTGACCCTCCTGAGAACCTGAAATGGAGAGACAAATCAGCAAAGAGCATCTTCCTGCTCTGGGAACCTCCCAGATATGATGGTGGTGCTACTGTCAAGGGCTACATTGTTGATAAATGCCAGCGTGGCACTGACAAATGGGAAGCCTGTGGAGATCCCATACCTGAACTTAAGTGAGTGGTGATTCTTCATGAGCATCCCTGTAATGGAACAGAGTGTGTTTAATAATTATTCAGATATATCTTTAATCGTTATCATTATACGTATCCCAGGTTCCAGGTGACTGGTCTTACTGAAGGTCAGTGGTATGCCTACCGTGTAAGAGCAGTGAACAGACTTGGAGCCAGCCGACCATGCAAGGCTACAGATGAGATACTGGCTGTAGATCCTAAAGGTTAGTGATCTAGGTCCACCAGTATAATAGTTAAATAATAGTTAGAATTCACTATATATTAACATTTTATTATATTACAGAGCCACCAGAAATCCAGCTGGATGTAAAGCTTCTAGCAGGCTTAACGGCTAGGGCTGGCACTAAGATTGACCTGCCTGTTGATGTGCTTGGCAAGCCAGAGCCAAGAGTAAAATGGACAAAGGCTGACCATGTCCTGAAACCAGATGATAGGATTACCATCGACACAAAACCTGGCCATTCCACACTTTCCATTACAAACACAACCAGATCTGACACAGCCACCTATATCATTGAGGCAGTCAACACTAGTGGCCGTGCCACTGCAACTGTTGATGTCAACATTCTTGGTATGGTGCTTTCTGTCATTTCAGCATAATCAAATTAAAGAAATCAGAGGTGATTATAAATATAATGTTAATGTCTTGTCATTATGTTGAAAAACAGACAAACCTGGCCCTCCAGCTGCTTTTGATATCTCTGAAATCACCAATGAATCCTGCTGTCTGGCCTGGAATGCCCCCAGAGATGATGGTGGCTCACCAGTAACCAATTACATTGTGGAGATGAGACCCACAGATAAAGAAGAGTGGCAGAAACTGTCTGCTACAATCAAACAAACTGTTTTCAAAGCCTCCAAACTCATTCCCATGAAGGAGTATGTCTTTAGAGTATCTGCTGAGAACCAGTATGGCATTGGGACACCTGCAGAGCATGTGCCTATTGTTGCAAAGTATTCATTTGGTAAGCATACAGCTCACTATATAATACATGTATGTATGTATGTATTTATTTATTTACAAAATTAATTATCTTTCTCTGTCACTCAGATACTCCTGGGGCACCAACCAGGGTTCAGCCTTCTGATATCACAAAGGATGCTGTAACTCTGACTTGGTATGAGCCTGATGAAGACGGTGGAAGCCCCATCACTGGTTACTGGGTTGAGAGGTTTGATCCGGAGACTGACAAATGGATCAGATGTAACAAGCTGCCAGTTAAGGACACATCGTACAGGTAGGATAATCCTTTTCATTGTGTCTGAATTTAAATGGTGACGGTAGTGCAAAACTCTAGAAAGTCTCAAATTAATGTCACCTTTTCAGGGTGAAAGGTTTGCCAACAAAGAAGAAGTACAAGTTCCGTGTTTTGGCTGAGAATCTTGCAGGACCAGGAAAGCCAAGTGCTGAGACTGACCCAGTTTTGATTAAAGACCCAATTGGTATGTTATGGTTTTATTTTTCAATGTTAAGGCAATTAAATAATAAACATTTGAAGTCATGAATCTCAATTGTTGTTATTTTAGATCCTCCTTGGGCTCCTGGGAAACCATTCATCAAAGACACTGCCAAGACTTCAGCAGACCTGCAGTGGACCAGACCTGAGCATGATGGCGGGGCTAAGATTGAGTCCTACATAATTGAGCTTCAAAAGAGTGGAACTGAGGAATGGGTTCGTGTAGCGGAGGATGTGCCAACAACAGAGCATTTATTGAAGGGTCTGATGGAGATGCAGGAGTATTCTTTCAGAGTCAAAGCCGTCAATGTTGCTGGAGAGAGTGAACCCAGTGACCCAAGTGACCCTGTTGTCTGCAAAGAGAGACTCTGTGAGTGTTTACCGAAGATTCGATAAGTGATTTGTTTAATAATTATGGTCATTACAGGCAACTATTATATATATCAAGATCATATCATCAAGAATGTATCTAGATATCAGTATCTACTGTAGATGTCAAAAAGCAAGACATTTAATTGTATGTATACGAGTTGAAGCGTGTCATTTTTTTTAATAATGGTTTAACCAGAATATTATCATAATATCAAACCCCAATTTTTAATACATTCTCTGATTTTTATATTCAACCTGCAATGATCTGTAAACAATAATATTATTTTTGTTATTCTCATTCCAACAGATCCTCCAAATGCCCCACGCTGGCTTGAGGTGGTTAACATTACTAAAATCAACTGTGACCTGAAATGGACTGAACCAGATAGTGATGGTGGCTCTCCAATTACCAACTATGTTGTTGAGAAGAGAGACGTCAGACGCAGAGCCTGGCAGGCTGTGGATACCACAGTGAAAGAAACCAAGTATACTGTCACGCCACTGAATGAAGGCTCTCTTTATGTGTTCCGTGTTGCTGCTGAGAATGCAGTTGGTGTAAGCGAGTTCTGTGAACTAGAGGACTCTGTTTTGGCCAAGGACACTTTCAGTAAGTTGAACAACATCTTTATCGGTAGCTATTTTATATATTTATGTGTGTGTGTGAGAGAGAGAGAGAGAGAGAGAGAGAGAGAGAAAAAGAGAGAGTTTTCATTAAAATGAGTCATTTTTGTCCTTTCTAGCAACCCCTGGACCACCCTACGCTTTGACTGTTGTTGAGGTGTCCAAGAGACATGTTGACCTGAAATGGGAGCCACCCAGTAGTGATGGTGGAAGACCCATAACCAAGTATGAACATTTTTAAGTATAAAACACTTGTTGTGTAAACTTCAAATAAAATGATGTGTACGCTTGTGGTGTTCAAGGCAAAAAAAAGTCTTATGAATCATTCTTTTCATAGGTATGTTATTGAGAAGAAAGAGAAGGTAGGCACGCGCTGGGTGAAGTCTGGAAAGACATCTGGCCCTGAATGCAAGTACAAGGTGACTGATGTTGATGAAGGCTCTGAGGTACAGTTCCAGGTCCGTGCTGAGAATGAAGCTGGAGTTGGTGACCCAAGTGAACCTACTGTTATCATGACCATTGAGGATCCCATAAGTATGTTAACTCAATACATAATTGCATAGCATGCAATTTACAACACTAACACTAGTGATAGAAGATTATGTACACACCATAATATGGATTGATTCATGTGGATTTTTAGGTCCACCTTCTCCTCCGCTTGAAGTCAAGATTGTTGATGCCAGCAGAGAGCACATCAACATTACATGGAAAGCTCCAGAAAAGAATGGTGGAAGTCCAGTCACAGGCTACCATGTTGAGCTGTCAGAAGCTGGAACTGAGAAGTGGATGAGGATTAATGCTCGTCCTGTCAAAGAGCTCAGGTTTAAGGCTGAGGAAGGCATCATTCCTGAGAAAAAATATGTTCTTAGAGTTCGTGCTATCAATGCTATTGGAGTCAGTGATCCCTCTGAAATTTCAGAGGGTGTCTTTGCCAAAGACCCTGACTGTAAGTACAATTCAGTTATTCATTGTGAATTAATGTATATAAGTGTCTGTGTGTGTGTGTATATACACTGTGTTCCAAATTATTATGCAAGTGACATCAATAGGATTTCGGTACAATAAAGAGTCAGATTTTTGTTTGCTTTGTTTTTCACATCTTTTTAGATGACTGGTATCAATCTCAGACAGGTTTGTTCAATATTTTGCCAGGTCTTCTTAGGTAAATGGAAACCCAGGTTGTTCCACATTATTAAAGGGGTCATATGATGCGATTTCATTTTTTCCTTTCTCTTTAGAGTGTTACAAGCTCTTGGTGCATAAAGAAGATCTGTAAAGTTGCAAAGACTAAAGTCTCAAATCCAAAGAGATATTCTTTATAAAAGTTAAGAGTTAGCCACACCTACCTAAAACGGCTCGTTCGAACACGCCCCCACATATCTACCTCACTATGTGGGAAGCAAACAAATGAACTGTATTGTAATACCAGCGGTAAAAAAAAGCCACTGCTGAGCAGCAAACAGGTGTTTGAAGCTACTGGAGTCTCAAGATCCTCTCCATGCAGACAGGCAGTTGTGTGTAAAGCTGCGTTTCAGTCACTGCTAACCAAACCTCACAAAGAAACCTGCACAGTTGC